>NC_081439.1:8087240-8212684 GCF_949786415.1 Peromyscus eremicus | reverse complement strand
TCAAGACCATCCTCAGCTACATAGCACGGTTGTGTCCACCTTGGAATATGAGAGTCTCTGGGGGGGGGAGAGAGAGAGAGAGGGAGAGAGAGAGAAAGGGAGAGAGAGGGGGAGAGGGAGAGAGAGAGAGAGAGAGAGAGAGAGAGAGAGAGAGAGAGAGAGAAGAAGAGAAGAGAGGAGAGGAGAGGAGAGAGAGGGGGAGAGGGGGAGAGGGAGAGAGAGAGAGAGAGAGAGAGAGAGAGAGAGAGAGAGAAAGGGAGAGAGAGGGGAAGAGGGGGAGAGAGAGAGAGAGAGAGAGAGAGAGAGAGAGAGAGAGAGAGAGAGAGAGAGAGGGAGAGGGAGAGGGAGAGAGAGGGAGGGAGTGAGAAAGAGGGGGAGAGAGGGGGGGAGAGAGAAAGGATACACAACTTCTTTCCACGGTCTCATCCTAGTACATGCAGGGATTACAAGCATGCACCAGCCACATTCAACTTATTCATTAATCATGAGGGTGCTTGTACCTATTTTGTGTACCGAGCAAATGAACTTTCCATTTGAAACAACAATAAAATGTTAGCCAAATATGATTCTAGTTTCTCAGGAGAATGAGGTTCAGCAGCACATTAAGAATTTTTTTTTCTTATTTAAGATAGAAATAAAGCTGTAGCTCGGATGGTAGAAATCTTGTGCAGCATGCCTTAGGTTCAATCCCTGGTATCATGCACAACTCAGTTTTGCATACCTTTCATTTTTTTGCATATCTTTCATTACTACTTTAATGACTTGGAAAATTATATTTTAGGTAATTATAGAAAAGGCATATTCTACCTGGGCATAACGGTTCATGATGTCTATAATCCAAGGAATTGGGAAGTTTAGTGAGGAGGATCACCATGTTCAAGATGAGCCTGGGCTACAGAGTGAGAATCTGTCTTATACTATTGCCCTAAAAAGTAAAAAAGAAGCCGGGCAGTGGTGGCGCACGTCTTTAATCCCAGCACTTGGGAGGCAGAACCAGGTGGATCTGTGTGAGTTCGAGGCCAGCCTGGGCTACAGAGTGAGTTTCAGGAAAGGCGCAAAGCTACACAGAGAAACCCTGTCTCAAAAAAAAAAAAAAATAGTAAAAAAGAAGAAATTGCCAATGTTGGATAAATGATCTTCAACTTGAGTACTGAGGACTTGCCCGCCCTACTACTCATAGCTCAGCCATTCTTTGGGAAGTTCTAAAGCAGCCAATTCAGATGGACATTTCATCTTGAGTTTGAGACTATAAATGCGGACCTATCTTCTTTTCACATTAGGTAGATTTTTTTTTTATCAGATCCATCTGGTTAGAAAACGAAAGCACAGAACCTGCCTGCACATTTCCAAGTGAGAACTAAGGTAAGTATAAGACTCCTATCAATTCTAGTTCTCAACTACATCCCATGTCATTTTTAGTTTTTGCTGCTAGTGCTAGATTTTTGAGACAGGCTCAACTTTGGTCATGTCAGTATGATTACATGAGTAGAGAAAATAAAACCAGATCCCTCCTAAAGGAATCTGATAAAACTATTACTGTAAAACATACAAGAATAAAGAACCAGAGCCTGAAGAGAGACAGTTCAGCAGTTAAGAGCACTGTTTACTCTTCTATAGAGCCAAAGTTCAATTCCCAGGATCTACATGGCAATTCACAACCGCCTATAAGTCCAGTTCCAGAGGAACTCAATCTCTTCTTCTGTCCTTCAAGGGCACTGAACACATAGTGCACAGATATTCATGCAGATGAAATAACCATATATACAAAAAATTTTAAATAATATAAGCACCAAAGAAAACATTCCATGAACAAAGAAGATTAACCTTATCTAAAAACTTAAAAAAGTGTCATTTAAATAGCTATTCACTGGGTGATGTTTCTCTAGTATTGAACAACCTCAGAAATTAGGCTAAAGTCCTCTAGGGCACATGTTTTTGTTCTTGAGATGAGCATCTCACTATGATGTCCATACTGGTCTTGATTCTCTGGGCTCAGCCTCTTGAGTAACTGAGGGTATAGCAATGTACTCCAGCTTCCAGTTTCTGATGTTTTCTTAAGTGACATTGGGCTGAGTCCTACATTGCTGAAAAACACAAGACTCTGTGTGCTCTAACCCTTCCAGCTTACACCTCCGTGTTCATCTTTCCTTATCTCCTGCCTTGCTGAACATTCAGGTCCAGCATGCTGAGCTTTGTCTTTCTTACTTCCAAGCATTCACATGAGCAATTCTCTCCTCTAGTTAGACCTCTATTCTAATTCCATATCCCTGTCCTCTGGCTAATTCTCCCCACTCTCAGTCTGAATACAACTGGCATTGTCTCAGGAATTTCCATCTTGACTTCCAAACTAGCCCACTTCTCCCTGCTATGTGAATCCAAAGCATCCTGGGGGGGCCTTATAAAACTCAAGTCTGAAAACCATTGTTTGACAAATGGAAGAGATGCAGAGGAATGATGCCCTAAAGTGTAGATGGTGCTGGATTGCCACTCAACAGGCTGAAGAGCACCTCCCCTAGACCTCAGCCATTCTACCTAGAAATCCATGCCATATACAGGTGTGAGCTCTGCTTTATGCTGTTTCACTGAGAGAACTTGTTCTTTGGTGTGGGTGCACTGTGTGGCAGCATGTTCGACACAGAACAGGGCTTACTTTAATAAGCGAATCGCATGGCTGAAGCCATCGCCTTCCACTTGCACTCCCTGATGTGGGATCTCCAGGTTGGACAACTGGAAAGAGAAAAGGCACAGTAGTATTAAACTGTTAATTTGACAAAATCAACCAGGTTTTTTCTGCACCTTAATCTATTTTCATCCCATCTGTTCTAATGTCAGTCCTTCTCAAAGTGACAATTTATCAGGCATGAGCACTGTTCTTATCATTACACTTCCGTGGAAACTATAGTAAGGCAATTGCAAGGCAAAGGAGCATCGGACTCTAGCTTAAAGAAACTCTCCACAGTACACAAACCTTCAAAATGCAGGAGAGAAACCAATTTTTGCTGCAAGCTAAAAGTAATCCAGAATCAGTTCAAGTGGTTCCAAATGAAGCAACTAAAAACTAAGATTGGTTTTATTTGTGATTCTACTGTTTGTTCAAAATGAAACTTAAGTCAGGCAAATGCAGTCTGAAACTTATTCAGTGGAGCTCCAAGACAGGAAGGCATGACAGAAGGTCCCCTGATCGAGCAAAGAAATGCTTAACCTCAGAAAACAAAGATAAATCTTCTGTGATGGGACATTTACATACACTGTTCCAACAGTGATTTCAATGTTTGTCTAGCCCTATTTTGAGGACCAGGAAGAACAGAAGTTTAGAAAGCTAGCTAATGACCAAATAGATAGTAGAAGTTTGGACTCAAAAGTAAAGTGAGGAAGAGTTTTAAAAATGACTTGCTAGTCATCACACTGCTAGGAAGATTACATGTAGTTATTTACAGCACATTACTAAGAGTGGGAAATTTGCTTGGGTTTGTTTGAACATGTCTACCATTTTGAATGAGAGACTGTACTTCAGTTTTTAAGAGCTTGACTAAATTCAAGCAAAGACTGTAGGGAGTTCCCATGTGTAAAGCATGTATGGAACACAAGAAGAGGACAAAGACATCTGTGCACAAGCATCGGTCCCACATGCACCCGCAAACACCGCATTTCTACAAGTTCTGGCACATGTACATAGAGGAGGACAGCAATGCATTACACTGCCTCAAAATCATGTATCTACTCTCTTCCCACCACCAAGTAATAACTGAGTGATTCTCCTATAATTAATTCAAATGAGAAGATCAAAAGAGAGAAAGAACATACTAAGTAAATTTGAAAGATGGAGAGTGTTTCATATAATTTAGGAGCTGTGGATAGTGGCCATCCTCTGCAAATCTCTTCTTTTGGAAATACAAAAAAAACACAGATTGAAAAACATGGAGCTTCAGGATGAAGAGATGGGTCAGCATTTAAGAGCACTGGCTGCTTTTCTGAAGGACACAGGCTCAATTCCCAGCACCCAAATGGGAGCTAACAACTGTCTGTAACTCCAGTTCCAGGGGATCGAACACCCTCACACATATATACATACAATCAAAACACCAATGCGCACATATACACACACACACACAAACTAATAATAATAATAAAAGAAAAAATGGAGGTTGCAATAGGCACACTGGTATATGATTGTAATCCTAGCACAGGAAAGTAGAAGCAAAAACACAAGAAATTAAAGTCTATCTTAGCTACATAGCAAGTTCAAGGCCAGCCTACACTACATGAGACTGTTTTCAAAATACAAAATAAAACAAAAGCAGAGTGGTTACCTCCCTTTATGTTCATATTTGGGGATCATAGTAGATATCACAACACAACACTCTTTTTTATGTTTTTTTATGTACATTGGTATTTTGCCTGCATGCATGTCTGTATGAAGGTGTCAGATACCCTAGAGCTGAAGTCACAGACAGTGGTGAGCTGCTATATGTGTGCTGGGAATCAAACCCAGGTCCTCTGTAAGAGTAGCCAGAGCTCTTAACTACTTAGTCATCTCTTCAGTCCCTGCAACACCATATTTTTTTCTTTCTTTCTTTCTTTTGTTTTTTTCGAGACAGGGTTTCTCTGTGTAACTTTGCAGTCTGTCCTGGCACTCACTGTGTAGACCAGGCTGGCCTCAAACTCACAGAAATCTGCCTGCCTCTGCCTCCCAAGTGCTGGGATTAAAGGCGTGCGCCACCACCGCCCAGCTACAACATGATATTCTTAAAAGAAATTAACTCTGCATCAGCCAACTGCTTTTTCCATAACACCAAAGTAAACATTTAGCTTATTATTTTTCTGATTTACTTCTCAGAAATAAGTCCAATATTAGTATTCAAACAACATGTATTACTTCACCAACTCAACAAAGAGACAGGCTTTATTAAACAAGTCATTTCTGGTAGACTTAACCAATGTTCCTACTATGAAGTAGAAGACATTAGTTGTTAATTAAAAGTTGTCTACTTCTTTAATTGGAAAGAATTTAATTTCTATTATCTAAGAAGAAAAATGCCAGGGGATGGAATAGGAGACAAAAGAGCTTGTGTGGACCTGAGACCAGTTCTCCTGCTGGAGTCATGTAACATCAATGAACACCTGAAAATTCCCAACTTACCTCCAATCGAAGTCCTACAAATGGCATGTTGGTGTCACACATAGCGACAAAATGAGCTAGAACTTTATTGAAGGCACACATTTCTCCTGATCGTTTGGCTTTCTTGCATTCTACTGGACATGGGTCATCAGACAACTAGAAATTAAAAATTTTTTTAAAAACTGTGTAAAACATTTTGTGATGCATTTCACCAAGGCAATGGAAGCTCTATGACAAAGCTCAGTTAACCCAAAAAAATGTGACCTCTCAGCAAAGGCATATTGAGCAAATCATAACCCAGACACAAGCAATGGAGTACTTAGTAAATAGTTTATGTTTAGCAAGTTCTTTTGTGGGAAAGTATCAATTAAAACAAAAGCATTTGAAAGTTAAATGTGATAGTATGCACCTGCAATTCTAGTACTCAGGAAGCAGAAAGAGAAGGATTTTGAATTTGAGGCCAGCATGGGCTACAAAGAAAGGTAACATGACAAAAACCTGTCCACAAAGTGGGGGAGGGAGGGTTGGAAATGTAGCTCAGTGGAGGAGTACTTGCCTAGAATGCACATAGCCCTGAGTTCCATTTCTAACACAACCACCCTACCCTCAAAAAAGGAAGAAGTATTTTTAAGAAAATATGGGCAACTATTTCACTGCTGCCCTGTACCTTAAAAAGAACATTTAATTATTTTCTGTTTAAAAATAATAAAATTAAGTTTGGTATCATATGCCTGTATAACTAGCACTTGGGAGGCAGGGCTGGAAGATGTCAACTCAGAAGCCAGAATTAGTAACATAACAAGGAACAGACCAACTAAATCTACACAGGAAGATCATATCTCAAAAATAAAAGAGGCAACCAGGCACGGCGGCGGCACACGCCTATAATCCTAGCACTCAGGAGGCAGAGGCAGGCAGATCTCTAAAATTGGAGTCTATCCTGGTCTACAGAGCCGTTTCTCCCAGATAGCTAGGGCCACACAGAGAAATTGTGTCTCGAAAAACCAAAATAGTAGTAATAAAAAATAAAATAATAATACAATAAAATGGGATGGGGGCTGCAAAAACATGACTACAAATAACTTCTACCTTCTATGTGAGCATACCTTGTGCTTGGTACCAGTTTTGATCTGTTTCCCAGTCTTTGTATAGGAAATCAAGTCCTGGATGTTGTCCTTGAATTGCTGCAGAAGCAGTGCCATGACAGGGCTGTCTTCACGATCTGCAGTACTCACAGACATGAAGTAATACTTGTATGATAGTTGTGTGGGCTTATTGGGAACCTCAAGCATTTCCACAACCTAAAATGGTCCAAATCAGAAAGAAGTGAGACCCAGGAGAATAAGAACCATTGTACATTTTCCATCTTATATCAAGTGGAGTTTGGAATTATTTTTTAAAAAGACATCTAAATCAGATTTATAAGAAAAAAAATCAATCACAGTATTTTAAAAAACCATTCTTCTTAGTATACAATCTGCCTTCTGAAAAACAGCAATGGAAAAAAGAATGTTAAGAGTACAAGAGTACAAGTTAAGACTACAAGAAGTAATAAGGACATAAAAAAAAAAATGGAGTTTCTTGCCCAAGGTGACACTGTTGTTTTTTAAGTTAAACTGTATAGGCATTCCTCTTAGCCATTATGGCAGCTTAGGAATGTCAAGATCTAGTTAAAAAAGACAGAGCATGAGGACATTTAGTGGCATGATAAATCTATATCCTTACCAAAACAGAGGGTACAACTATGCATTTACCAAAATCTATAATGTACAAAAAATAAAGTCTGACGTAGGCCTGGTGGATCAGGCCTTTAATCTCAGGTATTTGGGAAGCTAGAGCAGGAAAATTACAAGTATAAGGCCTGAGGATCAAGAGATAACTAGAGTTAGGAGCACTGGCTGCTCTTCCAGAGGACCTGGGTTCAATTCCCAGCAACCACATGGTGGCTTACAACTAATTGTCTATAACTCCAGACCCAGGTGATCATACCTCCTCTTCTAGCTTCTATATACATGTGGTGCACAAGCATACATGTAGGCAACCATCAACATTAAAAATGCACTAAAGTTCAAGGCCTGCCTTGCTACAGAGTTGTGTTTAAAGCTAACGTTAGTGAAACATTGTCTCAAAAAGTAAAAAAGAAGGGCTCAGTGGTAAATTGCTTGTCTAGCATGTATAAGACCTGGACTCCATCCCCAGCAGCACCCATATAATAATAAACCTCATATACTAAAAAGCACAGATTTTCAAAGTATATAATTATATCACAAGAGAGGTGATCTGCTGTGGGATGTCCTGTATGTTGTGAATATATGTTGCTATGATTGACTCATAAATAAAACACTGATTTGCCAGTAGCCAGGCAGGAAGTAAAGGATAGGCGGGACAAATAGAGAAGAGTGGCTGAGAGGTGGAAGTCTAGGGAGAGACGCCAGCCTACCATCCAAGGAGCAACATGTAAAGGAAACAGGTAAAGCCACGGAACACATGGCAACATATAGATTAACAGAAATGGGCTGGGCTGAGTTAAGTGTAAGAGCTAGTCAGTGGTAGGCCTGAGCTAATGCCCCAGCAGTTTAATTAATATAAGTTTCTGAGTGATTATTTTATAAGTGGTTGCGGGGTCCGGGGTGCTGGGGAGGACTGGAGAAAACTCCAGCTACAAATGGCACCCAACGGGTTGGCAAGAGTTTCCACCTAAAACCTGAAAAAGAAGATTCTAAAATGGAGCAAAAAAAAAAAGCTTCCTAGTTGTCCCTCTCAAGTTAGCGGCAGCCTGCGGGATTGAGCTACTCTATGGTGGGTTCGTGGCGTGCATGCAGGCCTGACCTATGTGCAGGCCTGACCTACGCTATGTTACACAGAGGTATGTTACATAGAGCTGTGCACTATGCTGTGTGTTGGATATAGTTTTTGCTAGTTTAAAAAAAAAAAAAGAGGTTTCTGGGCTACACGCTGCTTTGATAAAAGCACAGACCCACTGTTTCTAAGAGTTGATGGCTCCCAGAGCTGGCGGTAAATGTACCACCACCATGTTGGGAGGCTGAGGTGGGCGGAGCCAGCAGCCACAGTGCAGTTTCAGTCTTAGAATGCTGCAGTTTAAAGCAATAGATTCACAATAAGACAGATTCAGATGGAACAAGACTTTAAATGCTTTACAATGTGTGTAAAAATGCACATGGGCTTGGAAGAGAGAGAAAAAGGAATATATACAGTTATATTATAAAGAAATAAATAGTTTTAAAAAATAAAGTCTCTAAAGAGACAGTAAAGGTAGTATAAAAAAGCCACGTAAAGATGGATATTACAGAGAGAATCTGGATTGTGTTGTCTTTGGCATTCTAACTGTAGAAAGACATATGATCGTAAAAGCTGTTGAGTTAAACCAATATGTATACTTTAAAGGTACCTTAACTTCAAATTTTGGATGTAAGGATATGTTGCTTTGGGAAGGAGGCTCTGCTTTTGTTTCCACAGAAAGCCAGAGGCTATGGATTTCTTCCAGATTAAGATACATCAGGTTTGACCAGCCAAGACCCCCTGAAAAGTCTCCGATGACACCATGGCCCAGATGATCCAACATCCAGAATGGTTTCAAGGCAACTGGCTCAGACAATACAGCCTCACGGACTACTCCATAAGCCTAAAATTTTCTTTGTGTCCCCATAAGATACAGCACCCCATCCAGCAGGAAGTAGTAAGAGAAGCTACGCCCAAATTTCCAAATATACCAAGCTGGCTTCGGAGATGGAATTGGCTCACTCCTCTAAACCCAGGCATATTGCTAAAAGAAAAGGTTAAGAGATTCTTGTGTCCCAAATTAAAAGAGCCCTCTGGTGTGGGACAGAGAAAAAATAGTATTTTTATTTAAAACAGGTTGATTATAAATGCAATCTCTTTCTAAAGTAAAGAAGGGGATATGATATAGATATGATAGGATGAAAGGGTAGATTAATGAACCTACTTTTAAAGAGCAACAACTTGTTTGAAATGTTTTACATTGGTATATATTTTAGTTTATTGATACAAATTTAAAGTTAGTTTTGTTATACTGTGTGTATATTTCTACTCTTGTTTAAGGTATTATGTTTGTACAGCTCATTTAAAATTGTAATGGGGGCTGGAGAGATGGCTCAGAGGTTAAGAACACTGTTCTTCCAGAGGTCCTGAGTTCAATTCCCAGCACCCATATGGTGGCTCACAACCATCTGTAATGAGATCTGGCTCCCTCTTCTGGCCTGCAGGGATACATGCAAACAGAACACTGTATACATAATAAATAAATAAATCTTAAAAAAAAATAAAATAAAATTGTAATGGATAATTAAGAAATAGATTAAGAATTAGTCATCTATTATAATCATACTTGTAGCCACATGTTAGTTAAGTGTTCTAGGTATATATAGATATATTTCAGATAGATGGGTAATCTTCAAACACTTCAAAGACCTACAGAATATGGCATTTAAAATGATTTAAAAATTTAGACTTTCTGGACAGTGAGACATGTCTGCTTCTGACAGCACCAATTTACTTCAGAGAGAAAGATGGGCATCAAAGACAGTCCATATGGAGTTTATCTTCTTCTTGGCAAAAATAGCCATTTGGGAAAGAAACTGTTCTTGCCTGGACTGCTTGAAAACAATATATCAACTGGACATGCAGGACCCATAGGAAGGTGACCACTTAACAAATAAAAAGATGAAAAGAGAAAATCTTTTTTTTTGTTTGTTTGGGTTTTTTTTGTTCCTGCTTCACAGAGGAAACTGCCAGACAATCTACAGGACACAGAGAGAAGTGACTGAGAGACTCTAGGCCTGTGGGCTGAAGACAGATGCCCCAACTTTACAGGGGAACTTTGGATGACTGTCCAGGCTGCCAGCTGTTTCTATCTACTCTTGCAAGACTCCCAAAAGTTGCTTGCATCCTTCTCCCACTGCTCAGGTAATAGTATATCCTTCTGAGGTCTTTGATGTAGTTGAAGACTAGATAGTTTTAATTTCCTTAGTTATGATAAGAGATAAGTTAGATATGAAACCTTAGACTCACAAATATAAGATAGATAGGATATCTTCTTTAATTTTGCCAAATACAAATAGAGTATATATTGTAACTGTAATTCTTGCTAGATAACTGTTTTGTTATATGTAATTTTACTGTGTTAAAGTTAAAATCTTCCTTTAAAAAAAAACAGTGGGAAAGTGCTGTGGGATGTCCTGTATGTTGTAAATAAATAAAACGCTGATTGGCCAGTAGCCAGGCAGGAAGTATGGGATAGGCGGGACAAATAGAGAAGAATGGCTGGGAGGTGGAAGTCTAGGGAGAGACGCCAGCCTACCATCCAGGGAGCAACATGTAAAGGAAACAGGTAAAGCCACGGAACACATGGCGACATATAGATTAACAGAAATGGGCTGGGCTGAGTTAAGTGTAAGAGCTAGTCAGTGGTAGGCCTGAGCTAATGCCCCAGCAGTTTAATTAATATAAGTTTCTGAGTGATTATTTTATAAGTGGTTGCAGGGTCTGTGGTAATGGGCAAGCCTGGAGAAAACTCCAGCTACAGTGAACAACAAATAAAAAGATGAAAAGAGAAAATCTTTTTTTTTGTTTGTTTGGTTTTTTTTTGTTTTTTTGTTTTTTGTTTTGTTTTGTTTTTCAAGACAGTATTTCTCTGTGTAGCTTTGGTGCCTGTCCTGGAACTCACTCTGTAGCCCAGGCTGGCCTCGAACTCACAGAGATCCGCCTGCCTCTGCCTCCCGAGTGCTGGGATTAAAGGCATGTGCCACTATCAGTCCTTCCCTATTCTTAATGGCCATGGCCGTAGTTCCTTTTCTATTTTATGAATGCAGCATTCCTAAGTGACTAGAAATCTAATGGAAGTAGAGTAGTAACCTACAGTCAGGTTTGATCTAAACCCAATTTTTGTTTTGCTACCAGGACACTGACACTAAAAGCTAGCTATTCATTGATGCTAAATAAGGCCATATTGTGGGTGTAGCTAAGCACAAAGCTCTATGGATGTTCACAGGTTGGTTATTCATCATCACTCTACATGTAGGACAAGCAACTCACCAAGAACTGAAACCATAGCCCTTCACTACATGTCAAATCTACTTCCATATTCGATGTTTTAAAATTCATAAAATGATCAAATCCATGTCAGCAGTAGACTCATTAACCTATTACATCAATAGCTCAGCAGGCACCTGGTACCAATTTAAGACAGTATGTTTAAAAGGTACAACTGAAAATTTGAAAAATTCACTCCTATTCCTTCCAACCAGGAAGGATCTCATATTTTCATTCTTCCTAGATTTTTTTGAGATCTTGTAGTTTTCATATCTTCATTTTCTAATTTTTTTGAGTTCTTTGAATTGGTTAGAATTATTTTTGAGAATTTACCATAAATACATTTCCACACTTAAAGAAGTTTCTGTGTACAAAAAAATAAATATTTGTGATTAAAATCTAAAGTGTTTGAAAATTTTAATTCGAGCCGGGTGGTGGTGGCGCACGCCTTTAATCCCAGCACTCGAGAGGCAGAGCCAGGCGGATCTCTGTGAGTTCGAGGCCAGCCTGGGCTACCAAGTGAGTTCCAGGAAAGGCACAAAGCTACACAGAGAAACCCTGTCTCGAAAGAAAAAAAAAAAAAAAAAAAAAAAAAGAAAAGAAAATTTTAATTCGAGGTTTCTGGTTGAAAGTGAGGCCAGCCTGGTCTACAGAGTGAGCTCCAGGACAGGCACCAAAACTACACAAGAAACCCGGTCTCAAAGAACCAAAAAAAAAAAAAAAAAGAAAGAAAGAAAGAAAGAAAGAAAGAAAGAAAGAAAAGGAAGGATCTCATATTCACTGAAAGGAACATGCCATCAACAAAGAAAACAAAGCTAATTTAGCCAGCCTATATTTACACAAATTCATATTCAACTAAAACCAAGCAAGTATGGCTGACACCAAACTCCGAATCTTCATAATAGTTATAGTTAATTGCACTCAATTGTTTGCATTTAACCAAAGAGATGCTTAATTCCAATCAGAAACTAAGCCTTTCTTGTCTAGCATGAACAAAGCTTCCCCAACAACCTAGGCCTCATATGGTAGAGGCAGTAGGGTGAGAGATGGAAGCTACCTTACATTTCCCAGGAGAGACCTGACTACTTTTTATGCCTTCATTCGTATCCCCTGGGTTTAAAATCCCTGTATGAATGTCAGACACTAAGTAAAATTCATTTGCAAATGAAATTAGACAAGACAGCTTTCTGAATACATCCAGACTTACTGAACTTGTTCAGTCCCAATCAGGCTTGGCATACTTACAATGTAGTACTGTGGAAGACGGGTAAGTTTAATAAAGAGTTTATTCTTGGAAAGGTTTCCAATGGGATGCGTTGAATAGTTGGAAAGCTGCAATGTTTCAGTGGTTATTGTAGGCAGATGTTTTATAGATTGTTTGCAGCGCTGTTGTCCAAGCCAAAACCTTCATTTAAAAGATAATCCACATCATAAAATCATAACTTTTTGGGATAACTATATGCCAGAGATTTATAAATTAAGCAGCACTAAAGAACAACTGAAATTTAGTCAATACAAACATGATTAAAGCAATGAGTTATTTCTACGGTTCTGTATTTGGCTGCTAATTCTACTTCTACAATAAGAAATTTAAATTGCACTGTGAATAATTTGATTTTCTTTTTTTTTTTTTGGAGGAAAAATGAACTATAAGCCTAAGATAGTAGCTTAGTTTATCATACGGAATGGCAGATCCCCGATGCTTAAAGACAGCCCAAACTAAACCCAACATCTTTGAAAAGAAACCTAAAGTGAGCTGGGCGGTGGTGGCACACGCCTTTAATCCCAGTACTCAGGAGGCAGAGGCAGGTGGACCTCTCTGAGTTTGAGGCCAGCCTGATCTACAGAGTAAGCCGGGGCTACACAGAGTAACCCTGTCTCGGGAGAGACACACACAAAAACACTATAAAGTGGGAAGATCACATCAGTTGTTTAGTGCCAAACAGTCAGCCTTGAAAATATACATACATGTAAAAGTATATGGACTTAACTGGTTATTCTTAGGAATACATATGTATATACATATACATATATGCATACAATAACGATTAGTGAAAAAAGATACAAGGAATTTGAAAGACAGTAGGGAGGAGTAAATGGGAGGGTTTGGAGGAAGGTATAATCTCAAAAATGAAATAAAAATAATTTGAAGTGTTCATAAAACAAAACAAGAAACAAGCATAAAACACTTATTTCTTCTCTCATCAATGTAGACATCAGCCCCACGTTTTATAAACAGTATGTGTAAAGTGTCTGACATTAACTGCCCTCTTCCCTCCCTCTTCTTCAGATCAGACACTGGAGTTTATTTTGATGAGTTTGCTATGGCACTCCTGTGGGTGCTTGTATGTGACTATCCTTGTGGCTAGGATAACATGCAATTAAATATGTAAAAAAGAGATAAAGCTCCAGTTCTGACTCTTACTGATGCACAATGAGCTAAGTAACACAAAACAAGGACTTTCACAGCAATACAGCAATGCCAAAGCGGCCAAATTACTGAGAACATAGGGTATAGGTCAGTTTGGGAAAAAGTGCTCTCGCATGAACTACATGTGGTACAAATGTGTGCTAACCATGTGCATTGAAACTGTGTCAGAATATATTACATCTGGATTTTTTTTGGGGGGTGGGCTGAGATCAAGTGTATTATATATTATATCTTAAAGAGAACTTGCCAGCTCACCCAAAAGTGAAATCAGGGGTTTTTTTGTTTTTGTTTTTGTTTGGTTTTTGTTTAAGAGACATGTTCTGACCATGTAGCCTAGTGGGCCTGCAATTCACTATGTAGATTGCACTGGCCTCAAACTCATAGATCAAATTCATAGATCTCAATGTCTCTGCCTCCAGAGTCCTGGAAATCATTTTTCATCATTAAAACCCATCTAACATTTAATCATAACATTAAAGGATCAATTGAAGGAATTAAGATAAACATTAAAAATGTATCATCGGGGCTGGAGAGATGGCTCAAAGGTTAAGAGCACCAACTGCTCTTCCAGAGGTCCTGAGTTCAATTCCCAGCAACCACATGGTGGCTCACAACCATCTGTAATGAGATCTGGTGCCCTCTTCTGGCCTGCAGGCATACATGCAGACAGAACACTGTATATATAATAAAAAAATAAAAAATTAAAAAAAAATGTATCATCATTTGCTTCATTTTGGGCAAGAGTTAAAATGGATATCCATGCCAATCAAAATTTTTTGAGACAGTTATGTCTACTAATGTTATTAAAAGAAAAACAGATGAGCAGTTAAGAAACACATACTTTCCCCAAATTCACTCTCTCTCTTTGATTAGTTATATCAGCTCAACCACACATGGTACAAGTGAAAAACAAGCTCAGTGCTACATTAAAAATCCTAAATAGCTGGGCAGTGGTGGCACACGCCTTTAATTCCAGCACTTAGGAGGCAGAGGCAGGCGGATCTCTGTGAGTTCAAGGCTAGCCTGGTCTACAGAGTAAGTTCCAGTACAGCTAGGATTATTACACAGAGAAACCCTGTCTTGAAAAAAAATGTAAAAAAAAAAAAAACAGCTCATATATAAGTCTATCTACTGACATGAAAATCATGCAGTGTTAATAAAAAAAAAATCACTTGATAACGAATTTTCATAAAACCAAGGATTTGGGATGTCACTTAGTCAAGTTGATAAGCATGCTCAAAGTTCTTGGTTCTATCCCTAGCACTACATAAAAACAGGAATGGTTATATATGCCTAGAACTGTAGGCTGGGCTACTTAAGACCTTGTTGTACCAAAAAAAAAAAAAACCACAAAGAATAGAAACCAGAAGTGGCAAAAGAAAGAAGATGCTAGAAACACACACACGCAAGCATGCACACGCACTGAACAATCTTCCCCTTCTCTCTTTCCATTAACAGTCTGGAGGTTTGCTATATATACCTCTGATTGACCACGTACATGTGGTACTCATGGTAATCCTTCTGCCTCAAATTCCTAAGTCTGGTATTAAAGGTTACAGGGATACCACAATGTTTGGCTTGGCAATTTGAGTTTTTCTCTCTGAAACTGGTTTTTATTCCCTGGAATCTTAACAATATTTTAAGATTCTAAAGTGGACATGGCGGCTCATATCTATAACCCAGCAGGTGAGTATTAGAGGAAGGAGCATCAGGATTCAAAGCCTGTCTCAGCTACACGGTAGTTCCGAGATAGGCCTAGGTTATGTGAGACACTGTCTCACAAATAAAAATCAATAAATAATGAAAAAGGTTTGAGCTGGGTGGTGGTGTCAAATGCCTTTTAATCTCAGCAGTTGGGAGGCAAAGGCAGGTGGATCTCTGAGTTCAAGGCCAGCCTGGTCTACAGAGCAAGATCTAGGACAGCCAGGGCTACACAGAGAAACCCTGTCTTGGGGGACAGGGGAATAGTTTGTTCTAGTTGCCATAATGGAACCTCAGTGTAACCAGACTGGTAAGGAAAGCCCAGATAATCATCTCTGATTCTGTTAAACTAAATGACAATGTTAGGGAAAAAGGAACAACTGTCCTAATACTGTCTGCTGAGACATTAATACCACAAAGATTCTACATTAAGAACAAATAGCATTCTGTTAGAGGACATGGTACAAATATTCATGAAGTGATGTTTGAAATGCTTGTTCAGAGACAAGAAGGTGAGGAATGATAGTTTAATACCATGCCCCTCTGACTACCATTGGATCTAGAGGGCATCTGATATAAGGACTGCCATGCTGGATACATCCCAAGGTACCGAAAGGTGCTCAGGTTTCATGTCATAAACTTTAAGGACAGTGACAGATTAAGACGAATGATGGAGAAGAAAATAAATCCTGTCGAGATGGGTTTCCCTTTTCAGTCTTGAGCTAAATTAAATAAGCTTACTTAAGTTGTTGAATCCAAGGGATGATCCGCTTCATGTCATCATTCACAGATTTTTCCATGTCCTCCAGAGTGGCCTGGTCTATAGAATTAAAAATTCATTAATTCACTGCTTATAAAACAAACAAAATCTTTCTCTGTGTAGCCATAATTTAAATCAAAAAAAAATTTTTAAGGCAGAAACCAAGTTGTAGTTGAGTAAGAAAATAAACTAAATCCATCAGGAACTGTCAACCAACTTACTTTTCCTCCTTCACATTTCACTGGCAAGAGCAAGTAGCAAATACATAAATAGTGCTTGGTATGTTAAGAGTTTTAACTATTTTAAGAGTTAAATAGCATTTGCAACTTAGAACTACTTAAAACTCATAAAATTACTAGATTTAGAACCTTAATTAAAAAAAAAGAAAGCGTGGTCTATTGAAATACTGCTTTTACACCATACAAATGATCTCAAGCATACATAAAGAAGACTTGTTGTCTAAACAACTGGCTTGCTAAGTGCCAGTCCAAATTTTTAATGACAGCAGAAAATATTAATGTGTAAATCATTAAGCAAAAAAGGAGGGCACAAAATGGTTGCAATTAACTGGGTCAAAATCCAGAAAAAATTAGACAAGTAAAGAGGCACTATGGTATACTATGCCATGTCTCCCCTCTCAATTTTTATATTGAAGTCCTTATCTCCGCTGCAATGCTGTTGGAAGGCGGCATATGTGAGGTAGTTAGGTTCAGAAGGGGTCATGAAGAAAGAACAATAAGAACAATTAGTATCTCTATAGAGCAGTTCTCAACCTGTGGGTCACAACTCCTTTTCACATGGGGTTGCTATCAGATCTCCTGCATATCAGAAATTTACATTACAATTCATAACAACAATAGCAAAATTATAGTTATGAAATAGTAATGAAAATCATACAGGAGGAACTGTATTAAAGGGTCACAGCATTAGGAAGGTTGAGAACCAGTGCTCTATAGAAACGGAAAGGAGAGTGTGCACCCCTGTGGGAGGACATGATCAGGAAAGCCTAGCAGTCAGGAATAATGCGCACACTAAAACTAACTCTACTGACACCACATTATTATTCTGCAGTCCCCACAACTGTGAGAAAACACATTTCTCCTGTATCTTGTTATAGCATCTTGACCTGTATGCACAAAAAATGATGTTCTACCCCTTTTCATTTGTATGTCCTTTTCTGACTATGTACTATTAATGATTGAGAAAATGCTTTGAGAAGGGAAAGGCACCCAGAGGTATGTGGGGTGGTGCAGCAGTGGCTGGGGCATGGCTGCAGCCAGCTGGTAGAAGTCAGTAGTGGGCCACAAGCCCACCTTCCCGGCTAGAGGTGCTGTGCAGTATACTGCACCTCAGAGCCAGATGACCTTTCACTATACTCCTTCAGACTCTTTAGTTAGTAGTATCTCAGCGGAGGCTCATTACAGTCCACTTCTCTCCTGGCCTCAGAAAATAGGAACCGAAGCCATGCATGATAAACATGTGCACACACATGCATGCATCTCCATCCACATTGGCCAAGCTAATTTCCACATTGATTGGGACTGTCTACTCAAGAGAGCATGGTATCAAGTAGCCAGTCAAGTCTAAGAAGTAAGATCCCTATGGCAATCCTTTTTCAGTGGGTACAGGATAGGAAGGTGGGGAGTGGCAAGCACGAACCCAAAGCTGTGTTTGAAGATCTGGAACACAGGTTACTTAGGAAGTTTGTGTTGTGCCTACTATTGGCTCTTCCACTCCAGCAGCCCATCAATGACAAGGAATCTGCAGCCAGTATGTTAACTAATACACAGGGCTTCAGGATTTTTCATGGCTTGATGGTAGAATTGGCTGTGTGCTTGCCTCCTTCCTGATGGAATGTCTGGGTTGATCACAGCAGGCAGTCCAAGCTAGAGGTCTCTATTCACCTAGGTTTCCAGGTCTTACCCATACCTACTTGGAGCACCTTGTGCCTTCATGATAAAATAAGGACCTCAATGACATTAGTCATAAAATTTCTTTAATAAATTTATTTATTTTAAAGTTTTCCCTCCCTCCTCTCCTTCCAGCCTCCCACCCCTAATAGTCATAAAAACTTTGATACTGAGTGCTCAACTAACCTTAACTGCCTTACTGGCCAACTGTGCCTCACACCACTGCCTCCCTTAGGAGGCATTTCATGGTACCCTATTCCACTTTGTCATTGATTTTTCTGGCCCTAAATGCCCATCATCTTGCTAATCCAAACTAGATGGTCAGCCTGGCATGATAAATAAATAGCTTACTGCTTGTTATATCACAGTGACATGATTCCCAAAGATGTCAGCACTGTCACTGCCTCAAAGCCAAGTGTACTCACATACTGCTCAGTTTGGTGTGGTGACCCCCTAGCTTCAGGGTGAGCAGCGTCCTACTGAGGGAGTTGGCGGACCAAGCCAAAGTGCAGTGAGTTCTGGATGACCTGACTGACACCACAGCCATTGCTGAGGCCTGGGCTTACTTGGATCATGTCTGATCTGATGTATGCCAAATGTGTCCTTGTTCGCTGGTATGAGGGAAGAGATGGAGAAAGGAAGTTTTCTGAAGCCTATGAGGATGGATGTGGCTACCTGAGAAGATTATTTTGGAGCAGGTAACGATGAGAGAAAGGATGAAGAGTATTAACCAGATGATGTAATTTCAGTGCTTCCTTGGGATTGTCTGCTATTATGTGAACTATCTGAGGTACTCTGAGAAACAAATAAAAGTGAGGTTTCCATTTTAAATATGTGTGCTTTGTGAGGGGAGCTTTAAAAGACAAATCACGATCCAGCCCGGAGCTCCCATCCGGACCAGAGGTGAGTGTCTGGGGTCATACCCAGGGAGGCCTGCCCCTAGGTCCCATCCCTGGGCACCAGCCGTTCTGGGGAAGACCTGGCCAACTTGGCCCCAGTTTCTGGCCATCGGGCAGGGCCCCTGCGGGAAGGTTCCCCTTCCCCCAAGACGTCCCGGCATACCCTGCAATCTACATGCCCTACCCCAACACCCATCAGCCCAAGACCCCTGCCACTTCCTGAGACTTAAGAGACCAGCCCCCGGCTCCCATCGGGCCCAGAGCTCCCATCTGCTGGCCCAGAGAGCTCCCATCTGACCCAGCCCAGAGAAAGAGAGGGCTCTCATTGGACAAAGAGCATCACTGGACCAAGAGTAAACTCAGGAGACAGGGAATCTGCCAGCCCTGACTACACCAAGAGTGGCTTTCTGGGAAGCAGAATCTGCCACCTCTCACTGGACCAAGGGAGGCTTCCTGAAACACTGAATCTGTCAGCTCTGACTGGACCAAGAGCCCTGATAAGACCAAGAACAAATCCACGAGGAGAAGGGCAGATGTCAAGGCAGAAGTACATACAACAAAATAAAGAGCAATACAGCATCACCAGAACCTAGCCTTCCTCCAACAGCAAGACCTGAACATCACAAAATTGAAGAAGCAGAAGAAAGCAACCTTAAGAATAGCATCATGAAGATGCTAGAGGCTTTTAAAGAAGAAATCAAAAATGAAATGGAGGAAAAGACAAACAGAAAAGGGGAGAAAATCAATAAAGAACATGAAAAGTCAAACAAAAAATGGGAAGAACACTATAAAAAAACTAGAGGAAAAGACAAATAAAGCAGAAGAAAACAATAAATCCCTGAAAGAAAACCATGAAAAAGCAATGAAACAGATGAGGGAAACAGTCCAAGACCTGAAAAAAGAAATAGAAACAATGAAGAAGACACAAACAGTGAATGCTGGAAATAGAAAATCTGAGTAAACGAACAGGAAACACAGATTCAAGCATAACCAACAGAATACAAGAGATGGAAGAGAGGATCTCTGGTGTAGAGGATACAATAGAGGAAATGGATTGTCAGTCAAAGAAAATACCAATGCCAAAAAAATTATAACACAAAATGTCCAAGAAATCTGGGACACCATGAAAAGACCAAACCTACAAATAATAGGGATAGAAGAAGGAGAAGAATACCAACTCAAAGGCACAGAAAATATTTTCAACAAGATCATAGAAGAAAATTTTCCCAACTTAAAGAAGGATATGCCTATGAAGATACAAGAAGCCTATAAAACACCAAACAGACTAGACCCCCCAAAAAAGTCCCCTTGATACATAATAACTAAAACAACTAAACGTATAGAATAAAGAAAGAATATTAAGAGCAGCAAAGAAAAAAGGCCAAGTGACGTATAAAGGCAAACCCATCAGAATAACACCCGATTTTTCACTGGAGACTTTGAAAGCCAGAAGGACCTGGACAGATGTAATGCAGACACTAAGAGACCATGGATGCCAGCCTAGACTTATATACCCAGCAAAACTTTCAATCATCATAGACGGAGTGCAAAAGACATTCCAAGACAAAACCAAATTTAAACAATACTTATCCAAAAACCCAGCCCTACAGAAAGCACTAGAAGGAAAATTCCAACCTAAGGAAGTCAGATACAAAACACAGGAAATAGATAACACCACAGCAGTAAACCCCAAAGAAGAGAAGTACACACACACTACCACCAAAAAATAACAGGAATAAACAATCACTGGTCATTAATATCCCTTAATATCAATGGACTTAATTCACCTATAAAAAGACACAGGCTTACAGAATGGATACGAAAGCAGGACCCATCATTCTGCTGCATACAAGAAACACACCTCAAATTCAAAGATAGACACTACCTAAGAATGAAAGGCTGGGAAAAGACTTTCCAATCAAATGGTCTTAAGAAGCAAGCAGGTGTAGCCATCCTAATATCCAGAAAAATAGACTTCAAACTAAAATCAATCAAAAGAGATCGAGAAGGGCATTACATACTCATCACAGGAAAGATCCACCAAGATGAAGTCTCAATTTTGAACATTTATGCCCCAAATACAAGGGCACCCACATACGTAAAAGAAACATTACTAAAGCTTAAATCACATACAAAACCCCACACATTAATAGTGGGAGACTTCAACACCCCACTTTCACCACTGGACAGATCTGCCAAATTGAAACTTAACAGAGAAATAAAGGACTTAACTGATGTTATGACTCAAATGGACTTAATGGATATCTACAGAACATTCCATCCTAACAAAAAAGAATATACCTTCTTATCAGCACCCCATGGAACCTTCTCTAAAATCAACCACATACTTGGCCACAAAGTAAATCTCAACAGATACAAAACAATTGGAATAACCTCTTGTGTTCTATCAGATCACCATGGTTTAAAGTCAGATTTCAACAACAACAAAAAATACAGAAAGCCTACAATCTCATGGAAATTGAATAATGCTCAGTTGAATCACCAATGGGTTAAGGAAGAAATAAAGAAAGAAATTAAAGACTTCCTAGAGATCAACGAAAATGAAGACACCACATACCCAAACTTATGGGACACTATGAAAGCAATGCTAAGAGGGAAATTCATAGCACTAAATGCCCACAGAAAGAAGTTGGAGAAATCTCACACTAGTGACTTAACAGCACACCTGAAAGCTCTAGAAGAAGAAGAAGCAAAGTTACCCAGGAGGAAAAGACGACAGGAAATAATCAAATTGAGAGCTGAAATCAATAAAATAGAAACAAAGAGAACAATACAAAAAATTAATGAAACAAAGAGTTGGTTCTTTGAGAAAATCAACAAGATAGACAAGTCCTTATCCAAACTAACCAAAAGACAGAGAGAGAGAGCATCCAAATAAACAAAATCAGAAATGAAAAGGGAGACATAACAACTAACACTGAGGAAATCCAGAAAATCATCAGATCATACTTCAAAAACCTCTACCCCACAAAACTGGAAAATCTAAAAGAAATGGAAATTTTTCTGGATAGGTATCATATACCTAAGTTAAATCAAGACCAGATAAACTATTTAAATAGTCCAATAATGCCTAAGGAAATAGAAACAGTCATTAAAAGTCTCCCAACCAAAAAAAGCCCAGGACCAGATGGTTTCAGCACAGAATTCTACCAGCTCTTCAAAGAAGAGTTAATACCAATACTCTTTAAATTGTTTCACACAATAGAAACAGAAGGAACATTACCAAACTCCTTCTATGAGGCTACAATTACCCTGATTCCTAAACCAAACAAAGATGCAACAAAGAAAGAGAACTATAGACCGATCTCCCTCATGAACACTGATGCAAAAATACTCAATAAAATATGGGCAAACAGACTCCAAGAACACATCAAAACAATTATCCACCATGATCAAGTAGGCTTCATCCCAGGGATGCAAGGGTGGTTCAATATATGAAAGTCCATCAATGCAATAAACCATATAAACAAACTGAAAGAAAAAAACCACATGATCATCTCACTAGATGCTGAAAAGGCATTTCACAAAATCCAACACCCCTTCATGATAAAGGTCCTGGAGAGATCAGGAATACAGGGAACATACCTAAACACAATAAAGGCAATTTCCAGCAAGCAACAGCCAACATCAAATTAAATGGAGAGAATCTCAAAGCGATTCCACTAAAATCAGGAACAAGGCAAGGCTGTCCGCTCTCCCCATATTTATTCAATATAGTACTTGAAGTTCTAGCCAGAGCAATAAGACAATGTAAAGAGATCAAGAGGATACAAATTGGAAAGGAAGAAGTCAAGCGTTCACTATTTGCAGATGACATGATAGTATACATGAATGACCCCAAAAATTCGACCAAGGAACTCACACAGCTTATAAACACCTTCAGCAACATAGCAGGATACAAGATTAACTCAAAAAAATCAGTAGCCCTCCTATATACAATTGACAAACAGGCTGAGAAGGAAATCAGAGACACATCACCCTTTACAATAGCCATAAATGACATAAAATACCTTGGGGTAACACTAACCAAGCAAGTGAAGGACCTATATGACAAGAACTTTAAGTCCTTGAAAAAACAAATTGAAGAAGATGTCAGAAAATGGAAAGATCTCCCATGCTCATGGATAGGCAGGATTAACATAGTAAAAATAGCAATCTTACCAAAAGCAATCTACAGATTCAATGCAATCCCCATCAAAATACCAACACAATTCTTCCCAGACCTGGAAAGAACAATACTCAACTTCACATGGAAAAACAAAAAACCCAGGATAGCCAAAAGAATCCTGTACAATAAAACAATCTCTGGAGGCATCACAATCCCTGACCTCAGGCTCTACTATAGAGCTACAGTAATAAAAACAGCTTGGTACTGGCATAAAAACCGACATGTGGACCAATGGAATCGAATTGAAGACCCTGACATTAATCCGCACACCTATGAACATATAATTTTTGACAAAGAAGCCAAAACTGTACAATGGAAAAAAGAAAGCATCTTCAACAAATGGTGCTGGCATAACTGGATGTCAACATGTAGAAGGCTGCAAATAGATCCATTTCTGTCACCGTGCACAAAACTTAAGTCCAATTGGATCAAAGACCTCAACATAAATCCAGGTACTCTGAACCTGATAGAAGAGAAAGTAAGAAGTAGTCTTGAATGCATTGGCACCGGAGATTACTTCCTAAATATAATACCAGTAGCACAGACACTGAGAGAAACAATCAATCAATGAGACCTCTTGAAACTGAGAGGCTTTTGTAGAGCAAAGGACACAGTCAACAAGAAAAAGCAACAGCCTACAGAATGGGAAAAGATCTTCACCAACCCCACATCTGACAGAGGACTGATATCCAGAATATATAATGAACTCAAGAAATTAGACATCAAAATGCCCAACACTCCAATTAAGAAATGGGCTATAGAGCTAAAAAGAGAATTCTCAACAGAGGAAGCTCAAATGGCTGAAAGACATTTAAGGAATTGCTCAACATCCCTAATCATCAGGGAAATGCAAATCAAAATGACTCTGAGATACCACCTTACACCTGTCAGAATGGCTAAGATCAAAAACGCTGAAGACTGTTTATGCTGGAGAGGATGTGGAGCAAGGGGAACTCTCCTCCACTGCTGGTGGGAATGCAAGCTTGTACAGCCACTTTGGAAATCAATATGGTGCTTTCTTAGAAAATTGGGAATCAATCTCCCCCAAGATCCAGCTATACCACTCTTGGGCATATTCCCAAGGAATGCTCAATCATACCACAAGGGCACATGCTCAGTTATGTTCATAGCAGCATTATTTGTAATAGCCAGAACCTGGAAACAACCTAGATGCCCTTCAACTGAAGAATGGATAAAGAAAATGTGGTACATATACACAATGGAGTACTACTCAGCAGAGAAAAACAATGACATCATGAGGTTTGCAGGCAAATGGATGGATCTAGAAAAAATCATCCTGAGTGAGGTAACCCAGACTCAGAAAGACAAACATGGTATGTACTCACTCATAGGAGGATACTAGATGTAAAACAAAGGATGACTAGACTGCTACTCACAACTCCAGGGAGGCTACGTAGAAAATAGGACCCTAAGAAAGACACAGGGATCGCCCAATGACAGAGAAATGGATGAGATCTACATGAGCAAACTGGACGGGGGTGGGGGGTGGGGGGTGGGGGGTGGGGGTGGTAATGAAGGGCAAGGGTCGAGTGAAAGAGAGCTTAGGGGAGTGGGAGATCCCAGCTGGATCAAGAACAGAGAGGGAGAACAAGGAAAAAAGAGACCATGATAAATGAAGACCCCATGGGAATAGGAAGAAGCAAATGCTAGAGAGGTCCCCAGAAATCCACAAAGATACCTCCACAATAGACTACTGGCAATGGTCCAGAGAAAGCCCGAACTGATCTACTCTGGTGATCGGATGGCCAAACACCCTAACGGTCGTGGTAGAACTCTCATCCAATGACTGATGGAAGTGGATGCAGAGATCCACAGCCACACGCCAGGAGGAGCTCCGGAAGTCCAATCAGTGAGAAAGAGGAGGGATTGTATGAGCGAGAATTGTTGAGAGCATGATTGGAAAAAGCACAGGGACAAATAGCCAAACTAGTGGAAACACATGAACTATGAACCAATAGCTGAGGAGCCCCCAACTGGATCAAGCCCTCTGGATAAGTGAAACAGTTGATTAACTTGAACAGTTTGGGAGGCCCCCAGGCAGTGGGATCGAGACCTGTCCTTAGTGCATGAGCTGGCTGTTTGGAACCTGGGGCCTATGCAGGAACACTTTGCTCAGCCTGGGCGAAGGGAGGAGGGTACTGGACAGAATCTACCAGGCTGAGCTGAATCCCCAGGGGAATCCTTGCCCTGGAGGAGATAGGAATCGAGGATGGGGGGGAGGCTGGAGGAGGGAGGACAGGGGAATCCATGGCTGATATGTAAAATTAAATTAAATTATAAAATAAATTAAAAAATCACTGCCATATGCCATTATCTATCATAAATATGTGATTCAAAGTCCTGCTTTTCCATGAGCTGATAATATATTTTTTAAAAATCTACCTTTTTAGCCAGGTGTGGGTACATGCCTTTAATCCCAACTTGGAAAGCAGAGACAGTAAGAGCTCTATGAATTCAAGGCCTGCCTGGTTTATATAGCAAGTTACAGGCAAGCCAAAGCTATATAACCTGTCTCACATACATAAATAAATAATAAAATTGTTTACCTTTATAGCCACATGACAGAATCAGAAAATCCCTTACTCAGTTTATTTTGTTTAGTATTCATTTCAAATGGAAAACATACAACCATATTTAGGAACACTGTTTGAGGAGTCACAGAAAATGCTTTTGTTCTTAGTTAAATATATATCATTTGAAACACCCACTCAGTAACAGAACAAGTTAGAAATCAAACTTTAGGGCTAGGAATATAGTTAGTTCCCAGTTGCCTAGAAATCAAACTGATTTCTAATGAGTTAAGGCCAGAGAAAAATTCTTCCAGGGCTCCAGTTCCCAAGTCATTATACAGTTATATTGTCATAAGTATGTTCTCTAGTAACAAATTTCATTAGTGGATTCCTAGTAGTCATTTCTCCGTCATTATTAGTGGTGAAATGGAAATTGAATTCCTGAACAAATAGATAAAGACCATCAACCATCACAGTTATTATTTTTACATAATGAACTCTTACTTCTGATAGGAACCAATTCAAACCAGATCTATGAGTTCTGAGTTGTTACTGAAGAGCTCAAGGCAGCTCACTATTCCCTCCATACTTACTTCAACACTGCACACACCGTGCCCTCCTACACACTGTAGGAGCTAACTTTTGTTTTGCATTTCTTAAAAATACTTTTCCTTGGGCCAGAGAGATGACTCAGGGGTTAAGAGCAGTTGTTGCCCTTGCATGGGAGCCAGGTGTTCAATTCCTAGGAACAAAATGGTGGTTCAAAGCCATCTGTAACATCCAATTCCAGGAGATCTGATGCCTTCTTCTGACCTCTAGGGGTACCACGCACGCATGTGGTGCACATACATATATGCAGGCAAAACACACAACAGAAACACAGACACAAATTCTTACATTGAGTGACTACCTTTAGTAACTTACCAAGTCCATAAAGCATCAATTGGAACATTCCAGAATGCAAATCTACAAAAATGTGTAGGCACTCCGAATTACCACAGGGCTCCAAGATGGGAACAATAAGAGCTGGAAGTGCAGTCTCTATGGAAGCTGAACAGTTGAGAATTAAAAATTATTTTTCATTATGAATATTTTCACAAAATTATTTTTCAATGAGTAGAAACAAAGAAAAGTCTGAATATAGAAGACATAATTCTACAGAGTATGGAACCAAATCACAGCATCAATTAGTCGTAGCTGAAAAGGAAGAATGTCATTTTCTAGTTGATTTGCAAGAGACATCTAAAAGAAGACAAAAAAATTCAAAATCCCATAAAAAGGGTTACTCTAATAAAAGACTAATCTGTTAACTGAGATACTTCCCCTCAATAAGTTTAGTAAGTCAACTTTTAGAGATTTCAATTAGTTGAAAAGTGTCAACAAAAAGTTTAATACACAAATTTTATTTATAGCCTAGTAAGATTGTCAATGTAACTTTTCATTTTAAAAATTGTTTTTTGTTGTTCTGACAGCAGAGAGCTCGTGTTTTTTAAGAAACACTTAAAAACTATCCAGCACTACATGGAATTTTTTTTCTCATTTGTAAACCTCATTTTCAAATCCCAGATGAGATGAGAATGTAGACAATTGCTAGTCAAACCTCTGAAGCTGACAATACACTTCATCTGTGGTATTTCCTATTAACTTGTCCTTTGATCCCTCAATGAAGCATAATGGAACCCAGTCATTCAAAGCAGAGTAAGGACCACTCAGACCAGAGATCGCAGAAGGAAAGCAGGCATCACTCCGCTGTGTCATTTTGTTAAATAAGGACATTAGCTTCTTCACAAAAAGGCCAAGTTTGGGAAGGGACTCCAGGTATACTCCAGTTGTAGTATGCTCAATCCCTGGATTCAACCTTTGGCCCCAAACAATTAAGAAGGAGAAAATTTGTGTCATCTGTGGCCATCCCATCTTGAACATGCCCAGTCTCCTCAAATCTTGTAGACTGAGAAGGGCCAGGCCTGGTTATGGCACGGCTGGGAAAAACGTATGACTTGCATTCACTTTTCTTCAATACAGGGTCTAACTCAGTACCCTCTCACTGTGCAGGCCAGGTCGGCTTCTATCTCAGCAATCCTCTGCTTCAGCCTCCCAAGTGAAGGGTTATAGGCCTGAGACACCAGTCTCAGGCTTGCGTTCTTTATGAATTTGGAACATTTAAAATGGGTGAAGATACCACTGGCACTATCTATACAAACAGAATATGAAGTAAATTAAGAAGGTAAAAAACTGAAGACTAAAAATTTTATAATATTTAGTAACTCAACACCAGTGCAACAAATTAGTTCAAATCAATAATGTTATGCTGAATGTATTATATTACACAGTATAATAAAAGTATTTACAATTTTAAAGCAGGGCTGCTGACTCTGTGGCACTGGGAATAAAACCCAGAGCATTAAACACACTAAGTCCATACTCTACTACTAAGACACATCACCTGATAGGGACTGCTGATTTTGAAAACATTTCTATACAGTTATAATTTGTATTGGGTACAGAGCAATGCAGTCTTTAAAACAAAATCATTTTAAAACTATAATAGGGGTTGGGGATCTAGCTCAGTGGTAGAGTGCTTGCCTAGCAAGCACAAGGCCCTGGGTTCGGTCCTCAGCTCTGAAAAAAAAAAAAAAAAAAAAGACAAAATAACAAAACTATAATAAAGCACAACTGGCAATTTGATACATATTTTTAATATATTCTATGGCTGCCAATATCTATTTTTGGTGGTGTGTAATTTGAGAAAATGAAGAGAAATATGAAACTATGCACAATTAAAAATAGTTATTTGAGGTGGGCTGTGGTGGTGGTGGTGGTGGTGGTGGTGGTGGTGGTGGTGGTGGTGGAGGTGGAGGTGGTGGTGGTGGTGGTGGTAGTGGTGGTGCACACCTTTAATCACAGAGGTAGGTGGATCTCTGAGTTTGAGGTCAGCCTAGTCTACAGAGTGAGTACCAGGACAGCCAGGGCTACACAGAGAAACCTTGTCTCAAAAAACAAAACAAACAAACAGTTCTTTGTAGTACACTGCTTCACCCTGACAATGCCAATTCAGGTCTAGTGGGTGGAGACACGCAGGGCTCAGACAACACTGACAACTGGCCACATCCTATCTCCCTGCCTTGCACTATTTTGGTCTTCTCTGCACTTGGTTTCCCCTGAGACAACTACCCCAGGAAACCATGCAGAAAGCATACACTTCTATCTGTGCTGTTCCAAAGCCCTGCAGCTGTGCCTTCTCCTAGGCCTTTCTTGAAATGCTCAAATTTCTAAATTACTCACTTCAGGCTGTTCCAGCTAGGAACTGGGAGAAAAGCAGACTGATTGGGAGGAACAACACTAACAGACTTAAAGAATGGACTATAGTTCTGTAAACTTCTATAGACACCTTTAATTCCAGAGCTCACTTGGAGGCAGAGCCAGGACCATCTCTGTGAGTTCATCACTAGCCATGGCTATACAGTGAGACTCTGTCTCAAAACAAACAAATACAAGTTATACCCTAAAATGGTACATAAGCAGACCCTTTTCCCTAGTAGTCCTAATTTCAGAAAAGTGCTGATAAACAGGATGTGAGGGACCAATCTCAAAAAAAAAAAAAAAAAAAAAAAGCCCCTTCCTCATCTCCAAATCACAGTCCCTGTAACACTATTCTCAAACTGGACCCTAGGAACAAGGGTTTGAAACCACTGAGGCAGCACATGTTTCTAATGGAACTAGAAATCTACTAAGAACTTATGCTAACAATAGCTTCCAATTGGAGTTGGAGAATGGGGCCCAAAGCATGTATATATATTTAAGAGCATGCAGCTGAATTCAGATCTTCTGGCTAGTAAGGTAGAAACACCTCTACGATATGTATGAAAGAGAAATTATGAGAACATAAATCAGTACACCAAACCATTACTACCCAAACTTGTGTTTTAGGGTTTACATTTGGCCAAGTATGTTGGCATACACTTTAAATCTGGAGGCAGAGGCACATAGGACTCTGTGAGCTTGAGGCCAACCTAGTCTACATAGTGATTTCCAGATGAGCCAGGGCTACATAAGGAGACCCTGTCACAAAACAGAAGAGCTCACATCTAGTTTGATCTATGGTAATTTATGTATGCACCCCAGGCTAGCCAATGTAGCTGAAGATAATATTGAATTCCTAATCCTCTACCTCCACTTCTAAACCTCTACCTCTCGGTATTAAGATTACAGACACAGATTTACCCCCTGAGGAGTACATAGGAGGAGGGTAAGGGAGCGGGAGAAGGGGGGAGGGGGAACTGTGATGGTGAGTAAAATGAATTTTTTTAAATAAGTAAAAAATAAATAAATAAAAAAGATTATAGGCATAGGCCAACACACCAGATTTTATGTGGTGAGGAGGCTGAACCCAAGTTTTTATGAATTCTAGACAAGCATTCTACCAACTGAGCCACATCCTCAGCCCTAGAGATTATTTTTGAAGATATATCTCATGGGCAATCATTCTGACCCTTTTTATTTACTAAGCTTTGTTTACTAATGATGTAAACCAGAGTAAAGAAAAGCCTATCAAAATGCGACAAATCTTCACTTTACTACTTTATAAAATAAGAAAAATTAAGATTGGAAAATGCTTGGCCAGGTATAGTGGCACAGCCTTTAACCTCAACACTCTGGGAGGCCGAGGCAGGCAGATCTCTGTGAGTTCCAGGTCAACTGGTCTACAGAGTGAGTTCTAGGACAGCCAGGGCTACATAGTGGGACCCTGTCCCACTGGAGGAAAAAGAAATCGCAAAATTCTGAAGAGTTTCCCTAAGAAATGTTACTAGTACAACGGCATGTCTTCTTTGACACCTCTCATATCATATAGAAAAATGAATTCATAATGATCCAGAGCTAAATATGAGCCTTAAAAAACATGTATGTCTTCAGGATCTCAGTATTTAAGACATAGATTCCTTTTTTTTTTTTTAAGATTTTTTTTATTTATTTATTATGTATACTGTGTTCTGTCTGCATATATGCCTGCAGGCCAGAAGAGGGCACCAGATCTCATAGATGGTTGTGAGCCACCATGTGGTTGCTGGGAATTGAACTCAGGACCTCTGGAAGACCAGTCAGTACTCTTAACCTCTGAGCCATCTCTCCAGCCCCCAAGACATAGATTCTTAAGTATAATGTGAGATGCATAACAAAAAAAATATACACTGAATGCCATTTAAACTAAAAAAAAAAAGCTGATCATAGTGGCATACGCATGTAATCTCCCAACTTGGGTGTTATAGGCAGGAGAACTGACTCTAATTCAAGGCCAGCCTGGTCAATATAGAGTAATAGTCCAATCAGGGGCACAGTATAAGATCCTTTAAAAAAAAAAAAAAAGGTCAGGCAATGTTGGTGCACTTTTAATCTTAGCACTTGAAAGACAGACACGAGTGATCTCTGTGAGTTCAAGGCCAGCCTGGTCTACAAAGAATTCCTGGACAGCCAGAGCTGTTACCCAGAGAAACTCTGTTCCCAGGGGTGGGGGGTTAAAAAAAAAAGCTAGGCATATAGTGCTAGCTATAATCCTAGCACTTGGTACTTTAGGAGGTGGACGCAAGAGAACCAGGAGTTTACACAATTCTAAGGTACATAGCAAGTTTGAAGCCAGCCTGAACTGCATGACACCTTGTCAGAAGGAAAGAAGGAAGGAAGGAAGTCTGGAGGGAGGGAGGGAGGGAGGGAGGAAGGGAGGGGAAGGAAGGAATCAATCAATCAATCAATCAATAGCAGAAATACCATAAAGAAAGTTTACCACACATGGGAAAAAAAATTCTTGCAAATCGTAATGTATAAAAAAAACACTTATATTCAAAATATACAAAGAACACTTAAAATTCAACAATAAGAAAAAATATATTATAAAATAGACAAAGGATCTGGAACAGACACTTTTGCTGAAGATAAATGAAAAGACCGTTAACATAGGGACAAACAAGTCAAAACTACAGTGAAATCTCATTTCACACCTACTAGGATGGCTAAAACAAAAAGAAACAATAACCAGTATTGGTGAGAATATAGAAGACAGAACCTTTATACACTGTTGATGGGATTGTGAAGTAGTATTAAACATGTCAAAAGAATAAACAGATCACTCAGCCATTACACTCATATGCAAGATAAATAAAAATGTATATCTACAATTTGGACAAATGTTCACAGCTATATTTACAACAGTTGAAAATGAAAAATAACTATAATGTCCATCAATGAATAATAATAATATGGTATATATGACAATAAATTAAAAACCTGCTATAACATGGATAAACCTCTAAAACAATATGCAAAACAACAGTCATTACACGATTCATTCATATGAAATGCTTATACAGATAAATCTGCAAAGTAGATGAGTAGCTGTCAGGAGCTAGAGAGACAGGTGAATGCAGAATGAATGCTGGTGGATATAAAGTTTCTTTGGGGGAATGATTAAATATTCTAAATTAGAGTGCTCTTAAGTATACTCAAAGTCTCATGAAGTGTACATGAATATTTCAACAATATTGCTAAAAAAAAAAAAGGGGGGGATTACTGCCCTTTCTAGCATCGTGAGGTTTGATTATACTTTCCAATCACTATTTTTAGGCCTCTATTTAATAACTTATTGAAAGGTAGGGGGGCTGGTGGAGTGATGGGTCAGTTTAGAGCACTGACTGCTCTATCAGAGATCCCAGGTTTAATTCCCAGCACCCACATGACAGCTCACAACTGTCAGTAACTCCAAGATCTGACACCCTCACAGACATACATGTAGGTAAAACACCAATACACATAAAATAAAGATAATTTTAAAAAGATGAAAGTGGGTAGCTTCCACTGAAGCTTATAATTAAGATTATTGGGGTTGGGGATCTAGCTCAGTGGTAGAGTGCTTGCCTAGCAAGCGCAAGGCCCTGGGTTCGGTCCTCAGCTCTGAAAAAAAGAAAGAAAGAAAAAAAGACAAAATTAAGATTATTAACAATGACAATTAACAGACACACACACCCAGAAAAAAAAATTTAACACAGTTCTGAACTGCCTGCCTTTACTTACTAAGGCCCACTTTGCATTTTTGGTAAGCTTCCCTTCCGCTATACTTAAAAATGTTAGGACTTCCTGGTTGGGAAGGACAGGATGTGGACAAGACCTAACACAGAAGCCTCATCCAAAGTTAGGCCAGGAAGCCCTGATAAAGTGATTGACAGGTCTACCTACCCAGCAGAGGGCTGCATTCTCAGCTGGGGATTTGGTTAAAGAGTGACTCCAACTATATGATGAGTCAACAGTGGACATGAGTCCATTTTCTCACTCATGTCTTGAAGGGCTGTGATTGGGTGCCCTTTTGAGAGGAGGCCTACTATTTAAGGCATGAACTATTCTGGAACAAAGGGCGGAGAAGGGGGGGGACACAATATGCCACAGTCTCTGGGTAGGAGGAGACCGCAGTAGAGGGCAGTTGTGTATATGGAGAGCCAGATGTGGACATGCTGAGTTTGTGCAGCAGGAGGCTTGGGCGTTGAAAGGTCTGGTGGCCGATGATAGTAATAGACCCCATTCATCTGAGGATAGATGCAGTCTTACAGGCCCTGAGCCCAAGGTCAGCAGGGAGCCCAACCTCTGTAGCCACCTGTCTGCTGCAAAGTTCTCTGCTGGTGGGACTAAGAACTCTGAAGCTCAGGTCCGGCGGAGTTCTCTCAACTTCTGCAGCCTCTGCCCTCCTGAAGGGTATTTAATGCAGTATTCAAAGCACTGAGACAACACAGTCCTCCAGTATAGATGTTAGTGCTCTGCTTTCTTGACTCCCCAATGCATTCAAGAGACACCCCTTGGCTTGAACATGGCCAATCCAGGGTGTACAAACTGGGGAGTCTCTGCAGTACGGGACAACCTGCATGGCCCACAGGCTGCAAATCTAAGAGTGGCCAGCAAAGGATCTGGTATGCAAAGAAGGGAAGCTCCTAAAATGAAGACTGCTCTGTTCGGACATCTGACACTTGACTGGTCCAGGCTCAGCGCCCTCCTAAACGATAGGAAAAAGAAGAGACTCCAACTTCAATTGACCACCCCTTCCACCTGAAGACTCCAATATTAGAGTATCCAGGGAAAAGGGTGCTAGCACTTTACAATTTAGTTTTCTTCTCCCTTTTTCCAACTGTAATCTCAGTATTATTTTTACTTTATGTATTGGGAAGGAGGGGGGGGGGGGCGGGCATTGAGACAGGGTCTTGCTATATAGCCCAGATGGCCTTGAGTTCACTTGAACTCAGGATCCTCCAGCCTCAGCTATTTTAGTGCTGGCATTTTAAGTGTGAACTGCCATATTGAGTCTTTTTAAAAAAACAAAAATTAAAAAAATAGGTAATTATTTGTTGAATTTTTGTTGCTCTTATTATTAAAGAAAAATAAGCATAAAAATATATCCATAGTACAGATTTCAAAAGTTATATAATGGTGTAAATTTCCCTCGCACTAAAATTTTTCTTTTTTATTCTTCTTACATTTTTGTAATTTTGTTTATGCATTTTTCATTAATATGCAATACTTTTCCCTTCTTGTGCTTTTTTTTGTCTTCCTAACATTCGCCTTTCTTCTTTTTCTTTTAATTTTGGTTTGGCTTTCTTTTGACTTTTATTTTGTTCATTTACTATTTCTACTTTTATCCTAAATAAAATTTAAGGTGATAGTTTATCCTGTTCTTTTTGCTATTTTCTGTTCTATGGTCATTAGTGTCATACTAGTTGGCTTTAATCGATTTTAAGTGTATTCCCACATCAGGTTTGATTTAGTGTTATTACAGCACCTAGTTTTGTCTTCTCTAAATGACAGTTGAGATTGTCTCCTCAAGAGAAGGTTCCTCAGTAAGAAACTCCCCCAATATAACCCATACAGACAGGTGTGTAAAGAACAATCAAACAGCAAGGCAACATGGCACATACAAAAGATCCTGACTCTTCAGTTACTAAATCCAAAGATACTGAGGTGGCCCCACTACTGAACAAAGAATTCAAAAGTCTGTCTGTAGAAATTATTTTCGAAAACTAACAAGCAGATAAATTGAGTAAGGAAGTCAATTGTGGATCCAGATTTCAAAAGCCTGAAAGATAGATGTGAAATTAGCAACACTGATGAGAAGTTCAGAATAGAGACTTGGAGGGAAAGGAAGAAAGTGGGAGGGAAAAACAGAAATGCTAGTAGAAATGAAAAACTAAATAAATCAAATGAAAACCACAGTGGAAAGTTTCATCAGTACACTAAAATCAAGGGGCTGGCTATGACTCAGCGGTTAGAGCACTTATTGCTTCTTGCAGAGGAACCAGGTTTCACTCCGAACAGCCACATGGTAGCTCACAACTATTCCTTCACTCCAGTTCAAGGGGATCCAATGCCTTCATTTGATGTCTTCAAGCATCAGGAAAGACACATGATGAACATGAATGTAAAACTCTCATACACATTAATTTGAAAAAATGAAATAAAAACTAGACTAAACCAAGCAGAAAACACAATACCAGAGATGGAAGATAAGGGTGAAGAAATTCTATTAGACATCAACTAAGAAATTAAATAAATAGATCAGCATGACCAGAAAGCCAAAGTAACAATCCATGGAATAAATTAAAAATAAAACTAAAGAATTCATGAACTAGACTAGAGATCACTGAGTGGTTAAAAGCACTTGCTGCTCTTACAGAGGACGCAGATTCAGTTCCACAGCCCATACCATGGTTTACAACAACCAGTTCCAGGTATCCGACACTCTCTTCTGACCTCCCTGGGCACTAGGCACACATATACATACATGCAGGCAAAATGTTCACTGATAAAAAACACATTTAAATTAAAAACCTAAGAAAAAGATCCATGGGATGATTTGGGGATATGGCTTAGTGCTAGAGCACTTGCCTAGCATTATCTGAGGTTCTAGGTTGAATCCCTGGCAGCAAGCCAAAAAATAAAGGCAGGAAAAAAGAAAAGATTAAGGAAGGAAAAGAAACAAAATGAAAAGAATGAATCCATAGGATAGTGTGAGACATAATGACACATACTTGTGATCCTATATTTTGAAAAGTGAAGTCAGGAGGATTAGGAGTTCAAGGACCATCTGGACCACGTTAGCCCTTGTCTAAAATATTAATTAATTGATTAAAATAAATAAAAATCCATTGGGTACAAGCAGCTGAAATTAAACACTAAGGACAAAGAAAACCTGTTCAATACAATTATATGAGAAATCTTGTTCTTCTGGAAAGAACATCTAAACACAAAAGGCATTTTGAGAATGAACATACATGACCCAGAAAAGAACCTCTCTATATATCTAACAGTTAAATGTCCAGTTCTGAAAATAGAAACTATTAAAAGTTTCAAGAGGTTCTCTAGGCAGTTCATGATGACTGGGAAAAGGAGAGACATTTTCATCAATGTACAGAGCCACAGTGAGTCACCCATGTCCTACAAGTAACTTTAATTAAATTCACTTGTTCACATATACAAAAAAAAAGTAGGAGGAGTAGTTGGGAAGAGATCAGGAATGAGAGCAGGAAAAGCAGGTAACAGGAGATGAATATGATCAATATATATTATACCTATGTATGAAAATGTACAATGAAAGCTATATGGTAATAAGGATTTTATAATAAAAGAGTTGCAAGACAAAAATGACAAATCAAAGTCAAACTCATAAGAATTCATATCAGACAGACCACTCAGCAGAAGTCCTAAGAACCAGGAAAGCAAAGAATGGTACATTTCAAACCCTACAGGAAATAACTGCTACCAAGATGACTATATCAGTTATTAATTTTAAAAATGAACACAAAATCAGATATGCTAAAACAAGCAAAAATTACTCAGAAAAGTAAAGGTTAATATATATTAGCAAAGGAAACAATGCGTTAAGATAAAATGATTTTGTTTGTTGTTTTTGTTTTATGTTTCTGGAGACAGGGTTTCTCTGTGTAGTTTTGGAGCCTTTCCTGGAACTTACTCTGTAACCCTGGCTGGCCTCACAGAGATCCACCTGCCTATGCTGGGATTAAAGACCTGCGCCACCACTGCTGTTCAGTATATCCAATTTCAATAACACTACTGAACACTATTGAACATAAAGAGACAAACAGTGAGTGACTTTAATATTCCATTTTCATCAACAGAAAAATTATCCACACCAAAATAAGTCAACAAAGAAACCTCAAAGTTAAAAGTACACCATAGATCAAATGGACATAACAGACACCTATAAAATATTTTATCCAACTACTAAGAACCCACACTTCTTGGCAGCTCATGAAAGTAAAACAAAACAAACAAACAAACCCAGCACTCTGGAGGCAGAGGCAGACAAATCTGTGAGTTCAAGGCCAGCCTAATTTACAGAATGAGTTCCAGGACATCCAGAGCTACACAGAGAAACCCTAGCTCAAAAAATAAAACACTGAAAAAAAAAGTGATTGTATCTTTGATACTACTGTGTGCCTTGGTGTTGGTTTTTTAGAGCACGTCACTAGGGAGGGTTAGAGTATTTATTAGTGGCTCCCTCTCCATTACCAACACCAAATGCCCTTTATGGATTTAGACACAAAAAAGATAGAGCTGGAAGACACAACTGAAACTTAATCTGTATTGTGATTTGGCTGGTCAGTTTTGTTTTTGTTTTTTGTTTTTCAAGACAGGGTTTTTCTGTGTAGCCCTGACTGTCCTGGAACTCGCTTTATAGACCAGGCTGGCCTCAAATTCACAGATGTCCACCTGCCTCTACTCCTGAGTGTTGGGATTAAAGGTGTGGGCTACCACCACCTGGCTTAAAAAAAAAATCAATAAGCTTTTAGGCTAGGCTAAAAAGGAGAAATATCAAATTAATAAAATTAGACATGAAAAAGAAGATATAACAATAGATACCAATGAAATTCAGAGGATAATTAGGGAATATTTTGAAAACCTATATTCAGCCGGGCAGTGGTGGCACATGCCTTTAATCCCAGCACTCGAGAGACAGAGCCAGGTGGATCTCTGTGAGTTCGAGGCCAGCCTGGTCTACAGAGTGAGATCCAGGACAGGCACCAAAACAACACAGAGAGAAACCTTGTCTTGAAAAAAAAAACAAAAAACTTATATTCAAAAAGCCAAGAAGAAATGGCTAGGTTCTTAGATATGGCCTACTAAAATATAATCAAGAGGATATAAAACATTTCAGCAGATCTATAGTGAGCAATGAGACTAAAGATATAATAACGTTTTTCAGGTAAAAAAAAAAAAAAGTCCAGAATCAGATGGATTAATCAGATGGATTAATCACTGCCAAAACTGGAATGGACCTTTAAAAAAGAATACCAACACTCTTCAAACTAGTCCATAAAAATAGAAAGGGAGAGAACATTACCAGACTTACTCTATGAAGTCAGTATTACCCTGATACCAAAACCAGACAAGGAACATACATCAATTTTTCTGATGAACGTAAGTACAAAACTTCTCAATGAACTATTTGCAAACCAAATTCTGCAACACATTGAAAAGATCATGTTTGATTCCAGGACCAGTCAGAAGATTCCCTATTTCACCCCAGGCCTAACCAGAAATTGACTGCCTACAGCCTTGAGCCAGCCAACAAGGGAGCAACATGGGAGCCACTGATTAAAGCAATAGTGATGTAGTAATGAGCCCTGTCAAGAGGACCCAAACACCTCCCTCCCTTGCCACACATTCTCAAGCCACTGAGCCTCAAGCAGCTAGCTGCTCTGAATCTGAAGGAACAAGGCTGCAGCTCTTCACAGGCTTATGACCTATATAATATGTTCATGGGCTTTGGTGAAAACTGAAGAAAGAAAGATCTCATCAAGTTCAGCAATCCATATTTTATAAAGCTAACAGAATATGTGATGAAAAAGAAGAAAAATATAGGTTTATCCACTATCACACCAAGTCCCAACGTAAGATGTAAAAGATGGGAAGATCACCATTTTGAACAGGGTCCCTATCATGAACCCAATGAAGGAAACACACAAGCACACAGGTTCTGCTATCGCATCCAGAGACCAGTTCCACCTCAGCACAGTTTGGAAAACTTCAACAAGAGCTGTCAACAGACAGAGATGGTTTTGTTCATCCTAGCCATGAAGATGTTCATGGGCCAAAGAACATGTCCCTTTTTGACAATGTCCTCACTGTCTGGGCCCATCAAGTCAATTCCTATAAGGCAAGGGGTTGGAAGCAGTTCACGCATGTGGTTGTATCCTACTTAAATTAGAACTTTTTCATGTTTTTCTCAAAAATCTCATCTGCTACTCTGGAGCTCTTATGCTAGGGAGTAGAGGGGTGTTTGTCAATACCATCGATAAGAAATGGCACCATGTTCTACAGATGATTCATCCCTCTCCATTGTCCATATACCAATGATTCCTTGGATATAGACTTCTTTCTAAAGCCAATGAGCTCAAGTTTGACAAGAAGCCCATCAACTAGAAGAAACTTTGACCCCATGACACACAGAGTACTCTGTTTCCAGCAATGGTTTTGAGCAGCTGTTATGAAGTCTTTTTCAGTTATGAAGTCACTGAAAATTTCTCTGTTCTGATATACCCATCTACATGGAAAAAAGCTTCTACAAAGGAGCCAGGCAGGAATCAGGCTACAGGGATGGCAGCTCTGTACAACCTAATCTCCTTTCACAGTCTCTGTACTTGAGCCCTCCAGGTAAGACAGTGTGAGGGCCCCAACCAACACAGGGATGGCTTGACCCAAACCACAAGTACTTCTTACAAGACACATGAGGTCAGTTAAGAAGCAAGGTCCTGTGCCCTTCTGGCCAGCTCAGTTTGATGCCTGTGACTACTTAATTTTACACAATAGGTTTAGGTTAGACCTATAGGTTCTAAGGTATCTATAATGGTTATTCTTTGAAAGACCTCTTTCAAGGAGCCTCCAGGCCCTCCCTGTCGACAGCAAGTTTTTGGAAATCTACCTTGGAAATAAAGATCTGCTTCTGGTGGTAGTAAAGGGGAATTGGTGTGAGTCTTCACAGACTGGCAGGAAAACAATTTCTTTTCATTCTGTTCTCTGGCTCTTTCCTCCAGGAAAGGGATGAAATTGAGCCAAGAGGAAGAGAGGATATTATCTTGTTTCGTTTTGAAATGAGGGGATATTTTCTTCTAGGTCTATGTGGAGTTAATGCTTTTTAAGGCAGCTGTCTTGTTGTTTGTGGTGCTGGAGAACCAACTCATGATGCTGCTTGTTATGGACTAAAGTTATGTAGTGATCTTTTCTTCTGCAACATTGGAGAATGTCTTGTTTTTGTACATTCCTTAGACAGATGCTTATGTTTTAAATCCTTTCTGAGAATTGCACCTTCAGCCTGGATCTCAGGGCAGATGCTCTTTTTGTAGTTAATAGAATTAACCCTGTCCAAGTTCAATAATAAAAGACAGTTAACTCTGGAAGGAGAACAAAAAAAAGATAATGCTCCAAGATCAAGCAGGTCATGTTATTTTCATTTCAGAGGTGTGAGAACAGTTCAATAAATGCAACTTATTAAACATAATACAACACAGACTAGCAACAGAAACCGTATGATCTTCTCAATAGATACACAACAAGCCTGAAACCAAATTCCACATCATTTCAAAATAAAAGCCCCAGAAAGGAGCTGGAGATGTAGCTACATTGGTAGTATTTGTCACCTAGCATGCATAAAAGCCTGGGTGTGGCACACACTTATAATCAATGAACCACCACACTAAAAGATGAAATAACGTACTCATACATCAGCAGAACTAATTCTGGAAAATGGTTGTATTACTGAAAATGATCTAGTTTCAGTGTGATCTCCCTAAAAATTCCAAAGTCATTCTTCACAGATTTACAATAAACAGGGCTGGAGGGATGGCTCAGCCATTAAAGGCTAGGCTCACAACCAAAAATATAAGAGTTACAATAAATAATCCTGAAACCTACACAGAAGCACAAAAGGCACAAAACAGCCAAAGCAATCCTGAACAGAAAGATCAAAGAACAGAAAGATGTTGAAGCAGACACAATGCACACCTGTGATCCCAGCAAAAGGAGGCTGAGACAAGTCAGCCTAAACAGCATGGCAAATACCAGACCAAGCAGGATTATAGAGAGGCCCTGTCTAAAAACAATACACAACAATCAGTGGAGAGTGGAGAGAGATGGCTCAGTTGGTAAAGTACCTGTCTTGGAAATACAAGGACCAGAGTCTGATTTCCAAAACCCAAGTAAGAAAGAAACTGAGTATTGTGGTGTCATTTGCAGTGCTAGGAAAGTGGAGTCATCATAACGCCTATTTCAAACTACAGGACTGAGCTATAGTAACAAAATAACATGGGACTGTCACAAAACAGATCTGTATACCAATGGGAGAATACAGACTCCAGAAACAAACCCAGGAAACTACATCCACCTGGTTTTTAATAAGAGTGTCAAAAATGCACACTGGGGGCTTTGAAACAAAATTTAACATCCATATACAGAAGAATGAAGCTAGATCCTTGTTATCAAGTCTCTAAGACTTTAATTTGAAACGTTTCAAAACCTAAAACTTGAAATACACAAAACTTTGAAACTGAGAAAATAATATACAGAGAAACATTAGATATGTACACATAGGCAAAGGACCCCAGTAGATTAAGAAGTACTAGCAAGAAGAATTTATAAATAGGATTATGTGAAATTAAAAGTCTTCTGTACAGTAAACAATTACAGGAGTAAAGAGATAGACTCTAGAATAAAAGAAAATCTTTGCCATCTATATATCTGGAAAGGAAATTAGTATCTAGACTCTATAACAAACTCAAAAAATTAAATACAGAAAAATCATCCAAACTCTAAATGAGCAAATGAACAGTTTTCAAAAAAAGAAAGGTCCAATGAATACATGAAATGATTTTATGATGTGGCTCTTAACAAAATGCAAATCAAAACTACACTGAGATTGCATTTCACTACAGTCAGAATATCTACTATTAAGAAATCAGCCAGGCATGATGGTGCACACCTTCAATCCCAGCACTAAGGCAGGGAAGGAGGGTGACAGAGGCAGGCAGATCACTGCGAGTTCAAGCCTAGTCTTGTCTACAGAGCATGTTCCAGGACAGACAGGGACTGCACAGAAAAACCTGTCTCAAAGAAAAAAAATCACATATATACGAAAATTGGAACCATACAGGGAAGACCAACATGGTCCCTGTGAAAGGATAACAAGCAAATTTGTGAAGCGTTCCATATTTGCCTGGTGGGTAGTAGTATACACCTTAAATCCCAGCATTTGGAGGCAAAGGCAGATCTCCAGTTTGAGGCCAGCCTGGTCTACAGAGCAGTCTATAGAGCGTGTTCCAGAACAGACAGGGCTACACAGAGAAACACTGTCTCAAAAACAAAACAAAACAAACAAACAAAAAAAGAAATCAAATTTTAAAAAAATGCTGGCAATGATGGGACTGTAAATTAGTACAGCCACTAGAAAAATCAGTATGCAGAATTTAGTTTCCTCAAAAAACAAACTATTGTATGGCCCAACTACATCAGTCCTAGGTGGGAGCCTAAGTCGGCTTGCCACAAACACACACACGTTACTGCAGCACTATTCACTACAGCCAAAACTGAACATCAACCTAAATGCCTATCATCAGATGAATGGATGGAATATATATGCAATGGAATTTCATTTGGCTATAAAGAACAACAAAACTATGGCATTTTCAGGCAAATGGATGGAACTAGAGAATATCATGTTAACCAAAATAAGCCAGACAGAGGAAGACAAGTATGTTTCCTTTGATTTGAAGAACCCAAATTCAATATATAGAAGGCATGAAAGAAGGAGCTATTTAACAATATACACAAGACATGAAAGCAGAAGTGGGGGCTACTTGAGGGAAGAAAGGAAGCCATCAGAGAGGGGAAGAGAAGACAAGAGAGCAATAGTGGGAGTGGGCATGAGCCAAGTACAATACACACATCACGCTGAGACTGACAGTGCATGCAAACTGTTCCAGCACTTGAGCAAAGGAGGCACTGACTGAGGAGGACTGCAGAAAGTTCAAAGCCAGTCTGGTCTATAAAGCCAAGGAAGGGGAGGGGGAGAGAGGAAGGGGAGGAGAGGGGAAGGGGGGAGAGGGGAGGGGAGGAGAGGGAGGGAGCTGAAGAGATGGCTGGAAAAATGACTGTTCCTTCAGAAGACCCTGGTCAATTCCCAGCACCTACATGGCAGCTAACAGTATGTAACTCCAATTCTAGAGAACGCAACACTCTCTTCTGGCCTCTGTAGGCACCAGACATACACGCAGACAAAACACCCATATACATAAAATAAAAATAAAGTAATGATTAAAAGAAAAGGAGACCTATTGTTTTATGTGCTGAAAGAAAAATTTATATTCATGTGTTAATACTTTGACTTGTTGTCAATCTTATTTTTCACATCTATTCTTCAGTTTCTATTGAATGAATGTATTTTACTGACATAAAATAATTATATATATTTATAGATTATGTGATATTGCAATACATTTATAAATTCAGTAATCGCTATACCCATCACCTTAAATATTTATGTGATGAGAACAACTAAAAATTTACTTTGTAGCTATTTTAAAACACACAGTACAGTGTTATATTAATTAGTTAGTCTACCATTGAGCAGAACACCAGCACATTCTTAAATGAACGTGTACTGTCCATTTTTCAAAAGTTGTCTTTGCTTCAGGCAGTGTTTTATCTCCTTTTATCACAATGACTTTAATTCAGTTACTAGTAGATACCTAAGAAGTCACTTTTCTCTAAGTATAATGGAGTGATCCAGGCTCTGGACCTTCACTACTACTAGCTTCTACTCTAAAGACACTTCACCTACATCATCTTAATTACACTCTGCACTTTGAGCACGAAGTAATCATGATCAAAAACAATTGGAGGAGCTGGATATGTGGCCCATGCCTGTTATCTCAGCCAATGAGGAGCTGAAGTAGCAAGCTCCCAAGTTTGAAGGCAGCTTGGGTTATATAGCAAGACTCTACATCAAAAAAAAAAAAAAAAAGGGAGGGGGAGGGGGTTGGGATTGAGTAAATGGAGAACCACATGGAATGGAAGGATTTGCTATATCTAAAGCTCTTAAGAGATTAGGTAGGTAATTAAACTTAGAAGATTTTCCTCCCTCTTTACATCTGCATTTCTTATTTAACACTGTTAATGCATTTGCAGTTTTAAAAAAACTGAAGACAAGAGCTAAATTATGCTTTGCTCAGCCATATTTTATAAGTACATTATAAAAGTATTTGCAGGGCTGCTTTGATAGGAGAAGAAACTCTAAATTACAAGTCACGTTAAAATGTTTCTATTTTAGTAAGTATACATTTTTGAGGAGAGACAATGTGCAAACAATTCAAAAATAAAGACAAGCTAAGTAAGATAAATAAATAATAAGGTAAAAATTAGGACAAGTATGGTAGATTTCAGGTTAAATGCAACAAAGGCCCAGCCTCCTAAAAAAAACCATACATCAGGGGAAAGTCATATGAGGAAAACCTTTAAATAAAAGAAAAATAAGAGCATCATTTGAAAACACCTACAGTTTTCATTAGCATTGAAGCTTCTAAGAATGGCCTTCAGTTCCTGCAGCTTCTGATGGGCTCTTGCATGAACACTGTCAATCAGGAGCTTTTCTATTGATAAGTGGTCAATCTGCATAAATAGCAACAACAAAATCAAACGGACAATTAAAACATCTTGACTATAAAAGTGTGAGTGCACACAACTGTGCCTTAAGATACTTCTTTTCAGTATTGGAAATTAACCAGTATAAGCAAACTTAGATAAAGTAAAAATATAACTTGAATGATTCTGAGCTTTTAATTACTTTTTATGACATTAGAAACTTCAAAACTAAAATTGATATTCTGCTAAGTATAAGAGGATGGAAGTATAGTTCAGTTGGCCAAGTGCTCAGCATTGCATGAAGCTCTGGATTTAATTCCCCAGCATGTCATATACTGTGTGTGGTGACCCATGCCTGCAATCCCAGCACTCAGGAGGTAGAAGCAGGAGGATCAGAAATTTAAAGGTTATCTTCAGATACGTAACAAGATTGAGGCCAGCCTGGATGACAAGAGACCCTTCCTTGCACTTGGGAGGCAGATGCATGCAACTCGATCTATGTGAGTTGAGGCCATCCTGGTCTACATAGCAAGTTCCAGGCCTCCCATGGCTTCATAGTGAGATTCTGCCTCAAAACAACATATACATATCAGTAGTCACAGTTCTCAGAGATGCCAGACCTTAAAAAATAAAATGGTCTGATTTAAACTACAAAACTTAAACTAGGCTGGGGGCATAAGTCAACCTAAGACTGTATACTTAGATGCAATCCACAGATTTGCCCTACATACTAAACTGAAAGAAGACATTAAAATTTTATATAGTATCAGATATTAAAAAGACAAAAAAAAACCCCAAATATAGAAGTATAAAACTGGGTTGGGGATTTAGCTCAGTGGTAGAGCGCTTGCATAGCAAGCGCAAGGCCCTGGGTTCGGTCCTCAGCTGGGGAGGTGGGGGAGGAAGAAAAAAAAAGTATAAAACTGACCTAAAACAAGTTTCATACAGGGTTTTAGAAATGATTACATATTTTAAAGAATTTCTGCTGAAAGTTTTATATGTGCTCAATTATATTTATTTAATCAATCAGTATCAATCAGTAAGAACCCTTTACCTTCATAGCTCTTTCTACTAATTTAGAATCCGAAGCTGGCAAAGGAGGATCATGAAAGATCTGTAAAGGCTTGGAGACATCATTCTCATCGATTTTAATTGTGACTTTGTGAACAGATGCTGTGCCTGTTTTTCTCCCTAGAACCTGCTGACTGAAAGAAGGGTAGGGAGAATGACATAAACACGGCTCTTTAACTTCTACAGTCAAACAGAAACATGCATTAGATGCTACGGAGTCAGAACCCTGAACACAGCAGGCCCTCAGTGTGTGTTTGCACAGGGAATACATTAATACTGAGAAGATACTTACTCCATAATGCAAGTCAGCATTTGCTCTATTACATTTTATAAATAGATACTGATTTTAAAAATAAAATACATGTACTCACAAAAAAACCCCAAAACTTAAACAGAAACCATCTTATAAGTAGTATCTGCCTCTGATTTATCTACAGAAAATCAGAAATCAAGTTCAAACAAGATTTAAAGATAAATAGCCTCATACCAATTTTCTCCAAATCAGTTTTCAAAGTTACAATTTAAAATGGGAAACTATGATAAACAAGTATGTTTTAAAAAGTGATAACTCAATAATCTAACCTTTGGGGACTAGGGATCTAGCTCTATTGGTAGAGTGCTCACTTTACATGCATTAAGTCCCTGGGTTTAATCACCAGCACCACAGAAAACCCAATCTAACCTAATAGTCTTTGAACAATCTGACATGAGCCCATGGTAAGCTAATTTAATCTTTTTTTTTTTTTTTTTTTTTTTTAAGATTTATCTATTATGTATTCAGTGTTCTGCCTGCATATATGCCTGCAGGCCAGAAGAGGGCACCAGATCTCATTACTGATAGTTGTGAGCCACCATGTAATTGCTGGGAATTGAACTCAGGACCTCTGGAAGAGCAGTCAGTGCTCTTAACCTCTGAGCCATCTCTCCAGCCCGGTAAGCTAATTTAACTTAAAAAATATAAGAAAGATAGCAATTATGGATGTCTCATGTGGTCTACATGATACTGGGACTTTATTAAATTAAACCACATTACTCTGGGCACATATTCATATGTAATAAATCAGTTGTATGAAAAATTAAAGTTGTAAAGAAATTAAAAAAAAAACAGGATTCCCTTCTCACACAGACCTACCGGAACCAATTTTACTTACTTCCAAACGGAGAGAGAGAGGCACTTTCCGGCATGATACCTTTCCACCTGGACAAGGTCGCCCCACCTCTCTCGGATTAACATTAGAGTCTGGGAATGTAACACTTCTAATTGAAGTGATAAGCAGAAACAATCTGATTTAGCATGTTAAGCAAAGCTAATATGTTATTCAGGCAGCCAATAAGAACAGGCAAACATCATCTAACAAGGAGTCTATGCCCAAAAAGCTGGCAATGAAGAAATTTTTTGGAATCATCTTTGTCTAATGACTCATACTAAATAAGACAAAATTTGTGGTTTTCTGAAACTATATTCTCAAATGACAAATCATAAGTAGTAAAGTATGTGGCATAATTTTAGAAAAAGGGTTGATAACTTTGGCCTAAATAAGCAAAACTAGGTCCAGGTTTGTCCCTTAATTCATCATTGTTTAGAAAATACAAACTAATCAAATAATACATTTTCAGACCAAAATGGTACCTATTTTTCAGACAGGTTTTCATTATGTAATACAGGCTGGCTTTGAACTAGCTACATAGCCTTGCCTCTCAGTACTGGGGTTACAGGCATGTACCACCTTGCCCAGCAAACAGTACTATTTCTAAGGAGTTGCCTGCAAAGTCAGTGGTAAAACTTGAAATCTGTCTTATTATAGATGTATCTTAATTTCCACTGGCTGGTTCTCCATGTCTATTTCAACTCAAAAGAGTTAAAGTATGGGAAGGAGAGGCCAGACTTCAGGACAAAGGATAAACAGAAAATGTAGTGGAAAGAGGGAAACACAAAATCCTTACAGTACATGTCTCAAATTTCAAAAGGATACGTAGGCAGTTGTACATGTCCTGAAGAGGTTTCTCATCCGCAAAGAGCCGAGACTGCACCAACTGATGGATAAAGTCAATTTGCATGCTATGAACCAAAGCTCGGCCATCTTCCATTGGCAGAAGAAAAGAAGGCAGTTAATTAGAAAGAGAAGTCAGTGTTATAGCATTAACCGAGAAAGTATATACTAAAGATGAATTTAAAATTAAAAAAAGAGGAACCAAGATTATCTTGAGAAAACTATAGAACATTATACACTGAGAAACACTGAAATTTCTCCAGTCAAGAGGTAATTATGCTTATCAAATTTTGCTTCAAATTACAGAATAAATTGCTACACATTTTTCCGTAGGAATACTTCAATATAAAAAATGCCAAAACCATAAAAAATAAAAATTTGAGAAAAAAAAGAATATCAAAACCAGTACTATGATGCGTTACCTCCTGTTTCCTTATCCTCAACTAGAATTTCTAGCTTGAGAAGGCGCCACGGAACTTCTGGATCATCACCCATTACTGTCAAAGTTGCTTCAAATTCTCCTTCAACTCGAAACTTCACACGGCCATTTGCTTTTAGAAGAGGAAGAAGTGGACGCTGCTTTAAAACAATAAGCTTCTGGCCCATCTCCAAGTTTCAGTCTCATTTATGAGCCATTTTAAATAGACTGTAAATTTTGTCCTAAGTGTTGAACCAAGTCAATGGTTCAGACACAGACAGCAGCCAATATCTTCCTACATATAAATCAACAACATAGCATGTTCTCCAGGCTCAACTCTGGGGCCTCTTTTCTCTTCCAGCCTCAGGTAATCCTACTCACTCCCCCCAGTGCAAATACCAGCACTGCATTTTTAGGTACTAAAAAGAGAACAATTATGGATGGCAAATCAGATTCGAATACCACAAAAATCAAAACTTCATCTACTTGTTCTTTGAACAAAACCCAAAAGGACATTTAAGAAAATATCCTTTTTTAAGGTTTATTTATTTATTATGTATACAGTGTTCTGAATGTATCCCTGCAGGCCAGAAGAGGGCACCAGATCTCATTACAGATGGTTGTGAGCCTCAATGTGGTTACTGGGAATTGAACTCAGGACCTCTGGAAGAGCAGCCAGTGCTCTTAACCTCTGAGCCATCTCTCCAGCCAAAGAAAAAAAAATTTTTTTTTTTCGAGACAGGGTTTTCTCTGTATACTCAGCTGTCCTAGATCTCACTTTGTAGACCAGGCTGGTCTCGAACTCACAGAGATCCGCCTGCCTCTGCCTTCCCAGTGCTGGGATTAAAGGCGTGCACCACCACTGCCCGGCCAGCCCAAGAAAATATTCTTACAAAAAAAATTTTAGGTACATACCCACTGTAAGATTTGCTAGCTGTGGAGGAAGATCTGTTGTTACAAGCCTATGTCTAAGAATTTGATTAAGCTGATGAAGTGTGGCTTGTTTCTCAATTTTGGTAATTGGATCTGGAGGAATAATTTTATCCTACAAGGAAAAAAAAGTCTTTAAAGAATACACAAAAAGATAAAATTGTTTACCTGCACCTGTCTTTATCCGTTTTCTTACTTCACTCAAGACAACCACAACACTCATTTCTGCTGTCTACATCCAGTAATAGTGACTACGCATTTGAGTGCAAATAATTCCCAGTCACCTTGCTAAAACCATGCTCTTCATCGTGCTCCATTTATAACACCAAGTTAGTATCACTAGATGATTTCCTCTATTTCCTAAATGTACACAATACAATAGCACCAATTCATTCAACTACCATAGTACATTCTGAATGCACTTCCCAAAAAAACCCGCTACTGCTGTGCAATTATTTTCATACCTGAAATACACTAAATAATATTTGCACATCTGCTCACTCCTAACAAGGACAGGGAAAGGGGAGGAAATGGAGAAAAAAAGGATCTACTCACATTATGACCCCAATTTATTTCAAACTACCACGCTTTACTTGTAGAGAAAAAAACTACATAAACTAGTTTTAAAAATATAAGTTTTCCTATGCTACAATAATCCAAACCCTTCAACTTTTTTGGGTACAGGGGCAAAAGACTTACCCTGATGCAGGTTGGAAGTCGTGGATAAGAGCCAGTAGTCAGCACATCAATGGCATACGGGATAGCAAAACTGGGCAGGCGTGCGTGGACCAGTGCATCTCTAGCTAAGGAGGCCAAGCGATCGGCAGTGTCCACAAACAAGATAGCTTGTTGATCTAAAAAGCTTGAGATCATCTTTAAAGCAAAGGGTAAATAAGCTACCTTGGAAATTGTTTTTTCATTAAATATCATTTGCAAGCTTCAAGAGATATTAAAATAGGTGGTTCCAAATTTATTTGAAGAAGTATCTACTTGTATAACATTAAAATAGTACTTTTCTTTCATTTCTCCACTTCTGACATCACTCATACATAATACCAAATATTAAGAAAAGAATAAAATAAAATGCTTTTACTCTGATAGACTTCTAGTACTGGGTAGCAATGAAGGAGTTAAAATCATGGACTCCTAGACTGCCTTGATCTACATTTTAACTCTGTAACTTACTAGCCCTGTTTGCTTGGGCAAACAGGTTAATCTTTCTATGCCAAAAGTTTCCAACAGTAAAATGGAGGTACTGAAGTTGTTCTGACACTAAATACTACATACCTAACCTTCAGAACATAGGAAACACTCAGTACATACATACATATTGCCAGTATGAGAGCCAGGCACCTTTCTGCCCAATACAGAAATTCTCAGTTCTCTATTTAGTGCAGTGGTGGAGTCATTACAAGGCTGAAAAATGATCTCCTTCAAACCTTTAGTTTTGTTTTACATCAATACCTATCATTCCTTTCTCTCATGTCCTTCAAACAAGCTTCTGGCAGACAACTTAAACCCTGTCACCCAGAATTAATGTACTAAGGCATCATACATAGACAGTGATCTGTATTCTTCTTTCCATTTCTAGTTATTTTATTATCTAATTTCTACAACTCCATAATTACTATAACCTTAGAGATGAGAAGAATGGATTCACAGGTGAAGACCCTTTTCCAAAGAAATACGGCTTAATATTAGAGAAGCTAGAACTAGGAAATGGGTTTTCTTCTCTTAGTTAGACTCAGTATATATAGCTTAACCCCAAAGAAATGCTACCTTTTATAACTAGTGCAACGCCACCAACACTAATCTCTTATTCATAGCTATGACACTACCAAAACACAATCTCAACTGCTGAACTGGTTTTAATTCAAATGTAGGCCTTTTTTTTTTTTTTTTTTTTTTTTTTTTGGTTTTTCGAGACAGGGTTTCTCTGTGTAGCTTTGCGTCTCTCCTGGAACTCACTTGGTAGTCCAGGCTGGCCTTGAACTCACAGAGATCCACCTGGCTCTGCCTCCCGAGTGCTGGGATTAAAGGCATGCGCCACCACCGCCCGGCTAAATGTAGGCCATTTTAATAATCTTGTTGGGACTGGAGAGATGGCTCAGCAGTTAAGAATACTGGCTACTCTTCCAGAGAAACTGGTTCAATTCCCTGTACCCACATGGCAGCTCACAACTGTCTGTAACTCCAGTTACAGACAACTATGGGACCTGACAACTATGGCAAAGAATCAATGCACATTTGAAAAAAAAAAAAAGAATCTTCTTGTTTCAGGTGGTGGTGGTGCACATCTTTAATCCCAGTACTCAGGCAGAGGCAGGTGGGTCTCTCTGAGTTAGAGGCCAGCCTGGTCTACAGAGTGAGTTCTACGACAGCCAGGACTGCACAGAGAAAAAAACAAACAAACAAAAACCCAAACAAATAAAAAAAGAATCTTGTCACTTAGCTGAGCAGTGGTGGTGCACACTTTTAATCCCAGCACTTAGAGACAGAGGCAAGTGGATCTCTGTGAGTTTGAGGCCAAACCTGGTCTACAGAGTGAGTCCTAGAACAACCAGAGCTACACAGAGAAACCCTGTCTTGGAAAAAAAATCTTATCACTCAGGTGAAAATGTTCATAAGATCAAGTTAAAGGAAAAGAAAACCAGAGACCTCCCCTCTGGGAAGATGGGAGATAAACTGAGATATCAGTTTATCTAGCCTGCAGTACTGTGTAATGAAACACTTGCAGAAGTCAAGATACACTACACTCAGTTACATTTCTTTAACTTAGAAATTAAACTAATACTAACACTTTAGTTTTGAGCAATTTATTAGTAAACTCACAGCTACTTAGTAATCAGTATCTTTTTAAAACATATATACACACCAACTATCAATACGGTTAATATTTGTTAGACTTTGAGCAGTAAATGCCATTTCTCTAAAGAAGAAATACAAATGGCCAATGAAAATGTGCTCAATTCCCAGTCAACAGGGAAACAGATGTTGAAACTCTAGTGAAAGCCATGCATGGCGGTTCATGCCTGTAATCCAGCACTCAGGACACGGAAGCAGGAAGATCACAAGTTTGACTCTAGCCTAGGCAACATAGCAAATACAAGGCCAGCCTAGATTACACAGTGAAACCCTGACTCAAAAGAAGACACGGGGAAGTCAGTCAGAAGGAGTGAATGGACAGTGAGAAACCTAGTAAGATACTACTAGGATGGCAAAAGTCAAAGCAGATAATACCATGGATATGGAAAAGATGAATTAGATCCTTCATACACTGCTGGTGGGAATGTAAAATGGTACAGCCTTTAAAGAACAGTCTAGCTGATGAAACAATTTATCTATGTATGATACAGACACTTTTCCTTATGTATGTATTCAAAAGAAAGAAATACACAAAAAACTTTGTAACATTACTTATAATAGCTCCAAACCAGAGTCCAAATAGAGAAGAATGTGTGTTTCCATGCAATTCAATATAAATGAAGTACTGATACATAAAGAAGCCCTTGAGAAAAGAACACATATGAGTCCATTTATATGAAATGTTCAGAGTAAGCAAACTCAAACAGACAGATAAGTAGGTAAATGGTTGCCTATAGGTAAGAGCTAGGAGTGATAGATAAATGGTCCAAGTTTTCTTTTTTTTTTTTGTGCTGATAGAAATTCTAAAATTGTTTGTGGCTGGATAGACTAATCTTTGAAGAAATGAATTGAAAAGACCACTGGGAACTGGAGAGACGGCTCAGTTAGTAAAATGTCGAGCACACAAGCATGAGGACCTGGGGTTAGCTTCCCAGCATCCAGTTCAAAAGCTCGGTATGGTGGTATGCACCGGTAGTCCCACCTCTGGGGAGACAGACAGACAGGAGGCTCTTTGGAGCTCACTGAGTTAGCACAAATATACAAATATGCAAACACACACATATATACAGGGTTGAAAATTAGTCAAAACCAAGAGTTCTCAATTTTACTTGACATCGTATTACTGAAGCAAATTTAAATATCTCTAAACAAGTAAGTGAAATAAATTGGGGGGGAATTAAACACTTGGCTTGGATGTACACTAGTAATAGCAAACCTTTTACTAAAAGTTTATGTACTTTTAATAAAAAAACACTATCCTAATTATTTTAAAAAAATAGGCTTTTGGCCGGGCGGTGGTGGTGCACGCCTTTAATCCCAGCACTCGGGAGGCAGAGCCAGGTGGATCTCTGTGAGTTCAAGGCCAGCCTGGTCTACCAAGTGAGTTCCAGGAAAGGCGCAAAGCTACACAGAGAAACCCTGTCTCGAAAAACCAAAAAAAAAAAAAAAAAAAAAAATAGGCTTTTATTTCAGCCAAAATGGATTAAGACTTGGTACTCAAATTTCTAAAACAATAAAATACAATTTTAATCTTTCAGGTAAACTTAGAATTGCCTGTTTAATATTTACAACAAAATTATTCTTTGATATTGCTTAATGTACAAAACCTTACAAAAATTTAATTTCCCAATCACATACATAAACATTTCTCCCTCAAAGAATTTTTTTAAATCCTTAATTAGCTATTTATTTGTACATGGGTGTTTTGTCTGAATGTCTATGTATCATGTGCATATCTTGTGAGCAGAAGAGGGCATTGGACCCGTAAGGAAAATTTAATATATATACAAAACATTCTACCTCAAAAATTGAGGGTGGCAGTGGCATAGATCCATAATCCCAGCACTCAATGAGCTAATACAAGAGGAATTCTAGTTTAAGGCCAACCTGGGCTACACGGCAAAGTCAAACACTTTGGATCAGTATTACACAGAAGAGTATTAACTTACTCAGAAACAGAAAAACCTGCCTGACAAAACTGGTCTACCCTTGTGACAGGTTTAGCTGCCAGGACTAGAACCATAGTTCTTAATAGCATAGTTCATAACCATAACACTAATGTCAAAAACTATCTTCCCCTTTGTTCTAGTTTCCTTTCTGCAGCTGTGATAAAACATTCTGACCAAAAGCAACTTAAGAGGAGGGGGTTTGTTTAGCTTCCACTTCGGATCTTAATTCATCATTAAAGGAGGGCAGGACAGGAGGAACTCAAGCCGAAACCACAGAGAGACAGATGCTGCTCGCTGGCCGACTCACCAGCCTATCTATGGTCGGCTAGCTTGCCTATACAGCCCAGGACTTATCCTCCCAGGGAAGACCACCTTCAGTGGGCTGCGCCTCCCATATCAATTTCTAATCAAGAAAATGCCCCAAAGCATATGCCCAGAGGCCTGATGTAGGTAATTATTCAATTGTGGGAGTGTTTTCTCTTTCCAAGTGACTGGAGTTTGTGTCAAACTGACAATAAAAACTAACAGGATATGCTTCAAAAGGCAAATCTATATCCTAGAATTTTCCAAACTTCAACTTCTTTATGTTCTTTTTTCCTCCTTTTGATTTGGCAACCTTCACATAAGTTTTGGTTATGAGGCAATCAAGTGAAAGAGGCTGAGCAAAAACAACAGGGTAAAAACTGAGGTGAAATGTAAGAAGCACAGATGTGCTGTAGATTCTTTGTAGAGTGGGATTTGTGTGGAATAAGCACCTTCATCAACTTACAAATAGAAAATTCTCCATTAATATATTTTCAACTTACCAGAGTGCTAAAAAAATAAATACACGGCCAGGCGGTGGTGGCGCACGCCTTTAATCCCAGCACTCGGGAGGCAGAGCCAGGTGGATCTCTGTGAGTTCGAGGCCAGCCTGGGCTACCAAGTGAGTGGCGCAAAGCTACACAGAGAAACCCTGTCTCGAAAAACCAAAAAAATAAATAAATAAATAAATAAATAAATAAATAAATAAATAAATAGACAAACAAACAAACTATGGTACCACCATGCCGGGTAGCCGGTTATTTTTATTTAAGAAGCTTGATAAACATAAGAAAATTTTTGAAGCTCTCAAATATAATTTAGCCAGTGCCAATGTGTTAATCTGCTTTAACCTATGAAAGCTAATAGCCTTTTTAAAAAATAATTTATTGTTTCATGTGCATTGGTGTTTTGCCTGCATGTGTGTCTGTATGAGGGTGTCAGATCCCCTGGAACTGGAGTTACAGACAGCTGTGAGCTGCCATGTGGGTGCTGGGAGTTGAACCCAGGTCTTCTGGAAGAGCAGCCAGTGCTCTTAACTGCTGAGCCATCTCTCCAGGCCCAAAAATTAGTAACCTTTGAAAATGTCATTAAATAAAAGAATGAAAACAAAAAAAAAATGGAATTCGAACATCACTGTAAAGCTTAGTGTAGCTCTGCACTTCCTTTCCATTCACAAATTTAATTGACAACAACCAGACATGTATTTGGTCTTGTAGAGCTGAGCTTTAGAAAGGGAACCTCTGCTGTGCAGTGGTGGCACATGCCTTTAATCCCAGCACCTGGGAGGCAGAAACAGGCATATCTCTGTGAGTTCGAGGCCAGCCTGGGCTACAGAGTGAGTTCCAGGAAAGGCGCACACACAGAGAAACCCTGTCTCGAAAAACCAAAAAGAAAGAAAGAGAGAGAGAGAGAGAGAGAGAGAGAGAGAGAGAGAGAGAGAGAGAGAAAGAAAGAAAGAAAGAAAGAAAGAAAGAAAGAAAGAAAGAAAGAAAAAGAAAGAAAGAAAAATAGAGAAAGAAAAATAGAGAAAGAAAGAAAGAAAGGGAACCTCAATTAAAGTAGGCAAGTGCTGTCTTCATTTCCGGACTTTATTCACTGTCTAATTGCCCTTTCCAGTATGAACTCATTAGGAGTGATTGAAGTAAAACAAGAGCCAGTGCTCCTCCTCTGTGAACACCAAATCATCTTCCCCAAGTTAGCTCAGTAAGCTCACTCAAGGCCTCTAGGTTGTCCTCCTACAGTCACAGCTTAAAACTTGATTGGCTTTTGTTGTTATTGTTGTGTGGAAACAGGATCTGCTACAGGATCAACTGACTATGTAGCTAAGAATCTTAAACTTCTGATCCTCCTGCCTCCACCTCCCAAGTGCTGAGAGATTACAGGCAAACATCACCATGCCTGGTTCATACAGTGCTGGAGATAAAGCTTATTACATGCTGTAGAAGTACTACCAAATGAACTACATTTCCAGTCCCTTAAAATGTTTTTTTTTTTAAGATTTATTTATTATGTATACAGTGTTCTGTCTGCATGTATCCCTTCAGGACAGAAGAGGGCACCAGATCTCATTACAGATGGCGGTGAGCCACCATGTGGTTGCTGGGAATTGAACTCAGGACCTTTGAAAGAACAAGCAGTGCTCTTAACCTCTGAGCCATCTCTCCAGCCCCCCTTAAAATGTTTTTGAGGGGCTAGATTTTTAGTCTTTGTTACCCTTCACTCTATGAAGTCACTTCTTTGAATTAAGAGTAATTCAACAGTCAAAAGAGTATGAGCTTCCTGAAGGCGGGGACTATGCTTTATTCAAGTCATTCCCTGCTATCCCTTATAGCCCATGTTCAGTAGTTTTGGAGCATGAGTAAATGAATAAACAACTGAACTGATACATGACGTCATCAGTTCCTTGACCTTGAAGAAGTCATGTATTTTCTAGAAATTGTATCATCTCATCTGTTAAAACAGAAAATAGAGACTCTGCCATTCTCACAAGGACATCAGAAATCAATAAGCAAACTTTGAGAGAACCTTACAAATTCTAGCTCAGTGGTTCTCACTCTTCCTAATGCTGCGACCCTTTAATACAGTTCCCCATGCTGTGCTGATCCCCAACCATGAAACTATTTTCATTGCTACTTCCTAACTGTCATTTTGCTACTGCTATGAATCGTAATGTAAATATTTTTAGATAGAGGGCTGCCACCACCAGGTTGAGAATCACTGCTCTAAAGAATCATACAATTTTGAAGCTAACCATTTCTCCTCTTTAATTCCTCTAGAGTTACATTTAAAGTCTCCTCATGTACTATCTTCCAGGTATCTCCTCCTCTTCTGTAAATAAATACTAGGCTTATTTATGTCAAGTGTCCATAAATACATAGTAGACTCCACAGAAATGCATTATGGAATTTCATAAAGGAACATTATTGAGATCGGTAATAACATTTAATCAACAGATGTTAAAGCTAAACTTCTAAAGTATGCAAGACATTTAAAGTTATTTTGTTTGTTTCAAGACAGCATCTTGCCATGTAGTTTCACTAACCTAGAAGTCATGATGGTCTTTTCCAGAGCTTCCTGGGCTCAGATCCCAGGCATGTGTCACCATGTCCACCTTTCAAACACTATTTTATACAAAGTAAGATGAAAAGTTTCACTCACCGCACACTTTTCTACTTTGCCAGCGTCATTAGCCCATTTTACTAAAGCTAATAATCGAACGAAGAGTTGACGTGTCCGGCTAGCAAACTGTACAATTTCTATTTTCCTGTAAAATAAAGTAATTCTCATCAGAACCAGCACATTATATTTCCCAATTTGTTTCAAATTTGAATTATTTTAAAGTGTTTGTTTACAAGCACAACAAAATTAACCTAAAATATTTACACAAATATTAGTTTCATCTTATCTTTGTGTCCTGCCTGTCTGTACCTTTAACCACAGAGCAACAGATCCAATAGTTTTCCACAATGAATTACATTTTGAAAATTTTTTATTATAATAAATCATTCCTATAATCCAGTAAATTCATGGATATGAGAAGTAGTAGAAGTTAAATGAGGCACAGAAGGGACCAAATTAGGAGCTATGAAGTATAAATTTCATAACTGAAACTACTGGTAATTAGTTACCGTTTTTGGTTAGAGGAGTTGAAATATATTCTTTTTTTTTTTTTTTAGATTTATTTATTACGGTTACAGTGTTCTGTCTGCATATACACCTGCACACCAGAAGAGGGCACCAGATCTCATTACAGATGGTTGTGAGCCACCATGTGGTTGCTGGGAATTGAACTCATGACCTCTGGAAGAGCAGCCAGTGCTCTTAACCTCTGAGCCATCTCTCCAGCCCCTGAAATATATTCTTTACCAAAGCTTGAAACTGTGTTCTTTCTACAAAATCAAGGGCTATTTCCCAACTTGCAATAACATAAGTGAAAAAGCACTTAAAGACCTTGGCTATGAAACTCTTTCCTCTGAAGAATTTCCGTAGCACAGTTCATTACCTTAGCCAAATTAACGACGCACACACTGAAGAGTAAAAGAAAAGGTAGGTCTGTCAATATCTATTTTTATACTGGACTCAATTCTATGCTTTTTCACCCAGCAATCACCAATATTTATCATCTCATAAAGCTTTAAGAGCTTCATTAAAAACTCTGCCTTCTATGTTAGCTAGACCTCTTTACTTCAGCACCACTACACAACTGAAAATCATACCTTTCATTGTTTAAGACACTAGAAAAAAGAAAACTTCAACATGCCAAGACTAATGGCAAGACCCAGCAGAATACCAACATAACTTCAAGTGCGGTCGAATTCTACTAATTTTAATGTGACTTTTCAATGACCTACAAATCCAACCAATGTTTCTGCATCTTGTCAATAACATTACCATGATGCAATGCACCCAACTAAGTTTTTGCTTAAGTCTAATGCTGACTGAATATGTCAAAGTCAAGCTGCTATTGGAGTGTATGAAGACCACACATAACCTGAAAAGATTCCTTAAGAACAGTCAACACCATGATTACTAGAAACAGAAAAAGAAAAGCCAAGGGCACACTTATGGCTCTTTGTTAGTGTCTGTCAAGGATTATAAAAGAAAACAAGCAAGACTGAGATACAACATAAGTGTTAAAAGTACATTAAGATCTGACAGGGCTGGGGTTGTAGCTCAGAAGGCTCTGGTTCAACACCCAACACCTCACAGCCACCTGGACACCACCGACGTCAGGACTCAGAATGTCAGTGCTGTCTCTCTCTTACCAACGAGCAACTAGGTTTGTCTATTATTTTCTTCCTAAATATGCTCCTCTATTAAAAAAGATGTCCTTCTCTGTAAACAACTGCAATGTGGTTTTCTGATACCACACTGTCTCAACTGACAGGGTGCACAAGTTAGTTCTCCAAAAGCCCAGTGTGCTTTCCCACCCCACAAGAGGCAGAACAAACCTCAATTGTTTCCTTCTTTTAAAACTGACCAGCCAGCCTGGTGGTGGCACACACCTTTAATCCCAGCACTGAGGAGGCAGAGGCAGGTGAATCTCTGTAAGTTTCAAGACCAGCCTGGTCTACAGAGCCAGTTCCAGGACAGTCAGGGCTACACAGAAAAACGCTGTCTTGAAAAACCAAAAACAAAAACAAAACTGACCAGCCAAGTCACAATACAGATTAAGTTTCAGTTGTGTCTTCCTTTTTTTTTTTTTTTGGTTTTTCGAGACAGGGTTTCTCTGTGTAGCTTTGCGCCTCTCCTGGAACTCACTTGGTAGCCCAGGCTGGCCTTGAACTCACAGAGATCCGCCTGGCTCTGCCTCCCGAGTGCTGGGATTAAAGGCGTGCGCCACCACCGCCCCGCTCAGTTGTGTCTTCCTGCTCTATCTTTTTTATTTGTGTCTAAATCTACAAATAGGGCATTTGGTGTTGGTAATGGAGAGGGAGCCACTAATAAATACTCTAAACCTCCCTAGTGACTTGGTCTTAAAACCAACACCAAGGCACATAGGTAGTATCAAAGGTATAATCAAGTTAGCCTTATATCAGTCCAATTTAAATCCCAACAATATGATCTCCTTTAATCTTAATTTATCTTGTTCCTTTGGCCTATGGAAACATAATAGTGTTGTCTTAAGCCCCAAGCTTAAATTGGATCAAAATTTTTTCAGCTATAAAATAGCAATAGTAGGAGACTAAAGTCAATGTGCTAAAAGATATCTAACAGCATCATTAGAGCAACTAGTAAATTAACAGCCAGCTGTCCAAAGGCAGTCTACTCCTCAACTTCCACTACAAACTATACAGTTACATCTTCCTAGTCCTCCCAAGGCCTTGCCTTGGTCAGTCATCAATAAAGGTTTAAAGAACAAAGGTTCTATACATCCAAGTACCAAGAATGAGAAAACTGCATTCCCTGGTGCTCCTGACTAAATACACAGTTCTAGGTTTCTTCAGGCCTAGGTTCCTAATCCAAAGCCCTACACCATCAACAGCCCCATACCTATACTCACAAATTAGAAGAAAAAAATCAAGGAGAAAGATTTAAGTTTTTTTCATACTTACCTTTCCACATCAGATTTCCTTGGCAATCTAAGAAGAAAAAAGAAGTTGATTAAATATATGCATGCCTTGGTCAAATGTGACAACGGCCTTTACTCTGACTCTATTTCTTATCTTCATGCTTTCAGAAAAACTGAGCAAACAGTAACTGCAAGCTCAAGTGGCTGCTAACTCCCAGCACTGATAAATTAGCAACAATATGGCTGTTAAGTAGAAACTGAGAAAGCAACATTTCTTTCCACTCAAAATGATTCCGAAGATACTGTGTAAACTTCAAACACTTAAAAAGCTCAAGTCCTGGGGTGTGATGGTGAACACCTTTAGATACCATTACTCAGGGAGGCGGAAGCAGGAGAATCTATTTCAGTTTGAGACCAGCTTTGGTCTACATAGTGAGTTCCAGGACAACCAGAACTACACAGAGACCCCCGTCTCTAAAAAATAAATAAATAAATATCCCAAGTCTCACATCAGCACACAGTATCAGAGTCAAAAAAGAAATCTTTTAAGAGCAAAATGGCTACAGGTGTAGGAATAGTGCTTAGTTATCAGTCTCTCTGAACCCAAACCTCTGTGAGCACTTTGATTCCTAGCAGTAATCCCATTATGTTGTGTTATAGTAGGTGAATCTGGAAGCTAAGGGTGCAATCAAGGTTTTATGGCAATTATACATTGCATAATGGTTAGATGAAGGATTTATATTATTTTTAAATAGAACCAGTAGTGTTCTTGATTTCTTTTTGCTAGTTCTCCAGTACTGATTGCCAGCAACTTATGTCAACTTTCTCCTTGATAAATTATACTACTATTCTATTGATGCTTGGGAAGGTCTTAATCAGCCTTCTGAACCTCCACATTCCAGTAACCTCTAGCTCATGGTCTAAGGCTTGATGGTCTGAACACCTCTCAAGCCTGCCCAGCAATCATCGGATCCTGAAGAATGCACCCCAGCTGCTTAATGGTCTTCCCCTAAATACACACATGTGCCTCATAAACAGAAAAGTACAAGGAGGGAGAACTATTAAAGTGAGCTCTGTCTTTTTCTCAGGGAAGACACTTGGATGAGTAGAAGCTACAGGTATGACCAGAGTGACAGAAGAGCTAGGTAGAGAGCTTGGGTATACAGTTCAGCGGTAGAGTACCTGCACCACACTGCCTGGGGCTTAATCCCTAGGGGAAAGGTGAGGTTCAGGACAATGGGTTCAGCAAGCCAGAGGTCAAGGTTTGGGTGGGAGTTTAAACTAAGTAGGGGCTGGGAAGGCCAGTATACCAGAAAGCCAAGTAGAAACTAAAGGCCTGTTAGAAGCCTGTAAATAAGAACAGGTATGGTAACACACCCTATAATCACAAGCACTTGGGAGGACAGGAGGACTGCTAAGAGACCAGCCTAGGATACAGAGTAAGACCCTGTCTCAAAGATTGCAAATAAAAGGAGCCCCTGGTAAATTCCTCCACATGAAAAAAGCTCCTCAGAGTACTCCCTGAGAAGCCTTGTTCTAAAGAGAGGCAAAAATGAGGATTAGGGGGATGGGGAGACAGTAGCGCTTAGGAGTAGAATAGGAAGGCAGGAACCATTGTTCCAGCTCCTACCTGCCACCAGAGACCCTAAAGGATCAGCTCCCACCAGAAAGTCTACCATTTCTAGGACAAGGGCCAGGATTGGCTACCTGCCTCCTTTCTCTCCCAAATGCTTTCACTTCTATTTTAAATTCCTTTCTGAAATCCACCACATGGGGGGAAACCCTAAGATGCAAACGTTGAAGGAAGGCACAGAGCATATTTATTCCACACTTCAGTAAGTTCATGTGGCTGGAATCCTAGCAAAGAGGTTAAAAGGCCAAGAATAGAATATATGTCCCTAAAAAGTTAAGGCAGAAAGTTTGAACATGTGTTGGAGGCAAGCAAGCAGAAGGAAAAAATATTCTAAGCCTCCCTAGTGACTTGGTCTAAAAAACCAAAACCAAGGAACATAGGTAGCATCAAAGATATAATCTTTTTTCCCCAGTTTTTTTTGTTTTTTGAGACAGGGTTTCTCTGTATTAACAGTCATAACTGTCCTGGAACTCACTCTGTAGACCAGGCTGTAGACTCACTGAGATCCGACAGCCTCTGCCTCCTGAGTGCTGGGATTAAAGGCGTGCACCACTGCTGCCATCTAAGCTGTTTTTTATCTTCGTGTTTCAGACAGAACCAGATGTTGAAAAACTAAGTACCATGTCCCTCAAGACTTACATTAATGTACATTAACACATTAATTCTAGCAGGAGGATGCAAAGTTCTATGCCAACCTGGACTACAGAAGAGTAAGACTGTCTCATAAACAAAACCAAGAAATTTTAGTTGCCACATTTAAAAAAAAAAGCCCCTTTACCAATTTGTTAAGTATCAAGAATAACAGTGGTTCAGGGTGCGGTGGGGTGGGGCAGGGTGCGGTGGGGTGGGGCAGGGTGGGTGGGGTGGGGTGGGGCGGGGCGGGGCGGGGCGGTGGTGGCGGCACACGTCTTTATTCCCCACACTCAGGAGGCAGAGGCAGAGGCAGGGGTATCTCTGAGTTCGAGGCCAGCCTGGTCTACAGAGCAAGATCCAGGGCAGGCACCAAAGCCACACAGAGAAACCCTGTCTCCGAAACCTCCACCCCAAAAAAAACACCAATAATAATACAGCAGGGCGGTGGTGGCACACACCTTTAATCCCAGAGTTTGGGAGGCAGAGACAGGCAGATCTCTGAGTTCCAGCACAACTAGGGCTATTACAGAGAAACCCTGTCTCCAAAAATAAGACAAACAAGCAAACAAAAAACCCATTTGCTTTTCCCTTAATTATCCATGGTTTCCAAGAGACATTTCTGAAAATGCATTCATTCATTCATGTACTAAATTTAGTTAAGCCCCAAGTACATGCCAGACATTGTTCTTGTCACTGGGAAACAAAAACAAATCAAAATCCTTGTTCTCCTGGACTTTCTATTCCATGGAGGCGGCACAGTATACTAATGATGTCTCAAGCAGTAAGTAAGCACTGCAGGGAAAAAACCCCAAAGGAGGAGAACAGAAAGTGCAAAGTACTACTAGATGAGTGCTTGGAGAAAGTCTTTGATCTAAGTTATATGTGAGCTAAGACCTACAAGAAATGAGAAGAAAAACCACATGTATGTCTGGAAAAAGAGCAGAAGCATCATCCAATTGTAATTGTGTCAAGAACTATCAAGAAACATCAAGGTAAGGGTAGGTAGATGGAACAGAATGAGACTATTAGCGCATGAATTAAAGAGGTAGAGTAGATAAGACACAGTTCTCTTGGGGCCTTAAAAGTAAAAATGAAATGACCATGTCATGGTTTGCACAGCATAGTCCCAGTGTATGCTTGCTGTTCTGCCTTTTTTTTTTTTTTAATGTGTGGCACTGGAGAGCCAGAACCAGGACCTGGCAAATGCTCTACCGCTAGGCTACATTCCCAGCCCACTGGACATTATTATTATTGAAACATAATACCAAGCAGCCCAAGCTGACAGCAAACTCCCTATGTTGCCTACAGGCTGTTCTTTAATTTCTGATCCTCCTGCCTTGACCTCCAAAGTGCTGGGCTACAGGTGTGCACTACTATATTTACAGCATTTTTTTTAATGTTCAAAGGTATCCTGGTTTGGACCACAAATTTTACGTAAGATCACTCTAATACAGAAATAATTCTAAAAACTTTTTTTGGTGTGTTTTTTTGTTTTTGTTGGTGGGTTTGTGTCTCTGTGTCTGGTTTCTTTGTGTGGGGGGAAAGGGAGGTATTGGTTGGTTTGAGACAGGGTTTTCCTATGTAGCCCTAGCTGTCCTAGAACTGACTATGTAGACCCACCTGCCTCTGCAAGAATTAAAGCCATACACCACCATGTCTAGCTGTGGGGTATTTTTTGAAATAGGGTCTCACTATGTAGTTTGAGGCTGGCCTAAAGCTTGTGGTCCTCTTACTTTAGTTTCCCAAATGCTGAGGTCCCAGGCATATATTATCTATCACCAAACTCAGCTCCTGGGTTAGATATTGAAATGTATGGATCTGGACACAGAATATGGAATTCAGCTGTCTCTGCTTGAGATATATTTAGGGATCATCACACAAATGGTGCAGGACTAAAATTATATTATTCTACAGCAATAAAACAGGTGCCTCTCCATAAACCAAGTCCAAAAAAATAGAACACAATTCAATAAATTTAGACAACTCCTCTATAGAAAACCAAATCACACAATCCATGATCAGTCTTTTTCCCACAGATATGCACAAGACTTATATGAAACTTTCTCTTGGGTTCTTGTTTGTTTGTTTTTTGAGACAGGATTTCAAATGTGTAGCCCTGGCTGTCCTGGCACTCTGTAGACCAAGCTGGCCTCAAACTCACAGAGATCTGCCTGCCTCTGCCTCCAGAGTGCTGAGATTAAAGGCGTGTGCCACCACCGCCGGGCTCTCTTGGATTCTTAAGAACTCCTACTATAGAAGTGTATCACTACAAGAATTCCTAAACATGACAGCTATTCACTCAGTCAGAAGCCGTGGGGAGGGGAGGAGCCACACACCTGTAATCCTAACACTTAGAAGATGGAGGATTATGCGTTAAAAAAAAAAATTCTCAGCCAGGTGTATTGGCCCACACTAGTAATCCCAGTCGAAAGAGGCTGAACCAGAACTGAAGGTCAGAAGAAGACCCCGTCTCAAGGGGGGGCGGGGGGGGAGCACCTCTTTTAGCAAGGTTAAGCTTTGTCTCATTCAATAAACAGTACATAAAAACTGAAAAGAAATGTTTTAAAAGAGTATGTGAAACCGTCTCTAATGCTTTTAGTCATGTACAATCAAGTATTTAATTCTCCAGTAACAAAATAGCACAAAATACTTCCTAATGTCTGCATACTAATGTACTTTCCTGGAAACCCGACGGAGCCTAACAATAGATAGGTAAAAGGTGAAAACTTCTATGAACCTCAGCTAGAAGATGTAAAACAGAGTTCCAAAATTTCATGATGCCTTTTCTTCGCACACTGAGCCATCAGTGTATTCTGCTTGTATTCTAAAGGGATTAACACCCTAATCACGCCCCAAGGCATTTCATAGGTAACTAGGTGACTGAAATCAGCAGGCTCATTAGGAAAAAGTATTTTACTTTCACTACATTCAAAGAGACTTCGAACGCTTTCAAATGTTTCAGAAAGGCTCAATTCACAATGTAATATTTTAAACAGAATCTAAACAATCTAAACAATCTATCTCCTGAGCCCAAAGAGAAACAATTGCAACCTACATTTAAAACATTGTAAAAAGGCTATAAAACATTTCCTTTCTTTGAAAACCGCGTCCAGTTACGAGTCCTAAACGCTTACTCTCAGTCATAGGGTTTTAAAGAGTCCACCAAGAGATCAATAGAGTTCCGTTGGGAACTCAAGACAAAAATTCTACAACCAATCTTCAGCGCAAGTGTAACACGCGAAACTAACCAGTCTCAGCGCTTTCATCGCCAACCAGATCCCCAATACTAAGCTCCTCCACGTCCCCGGAACCTGAACCCCATGAATTCCAAAATTCTACACTAAACAGCCGCGCTCAATAAACAGCAGGCACAAGCCTCTATCGACCCACAGGGCGGGAAGGGCAAGTGGGGAGCCGGGAAGCAGGTATGGGTTCGCTGCACTTACAAGTCCGTCAACACCAAGAGCTCCGAGTAGGCCCGGTGTAGGAGAAATTCGATGAGCGTGCTAAGCCGGTAACCAGGGCTAGCCGCGGCCGCAGCTGCCGCCGCCACCGCGGCTCCTGGAGGCGGAGGAACCGGGGCAGACGCTGAGCCGCTGCCGCTGCCACCGCCTCCCGGAGGGATCAGCTGGTGGTTCTCCAGCTGCACTGGGGCCATGGCGGCGCACAGCCCGGCTTGGCGCAACCGCCCGAGATGCGGCCCTGGAGCCTCCTCCCGGGCTCGGTGACCGCACCGAGGCGGGCGCGGGCAGTGTGGCCGCCGCCTAGCGCCAGGCCGCCTCTGAACAGGAAGCCAAACCCGTGTTGCGGAGGCCCGCCCCCATGTAGGGCCGGGCCGGCCGGCCGCAGGGAGGCGAGTACGGAGCGGGAGGGCGGAGAGGCGGGCCGGCCGCCGCTCAGGGGAGCGAGCTTCAGTGACTGCTCAGCGGCCGCCCGGCCGGTGGGCTGCAGCGTCCATGTTGCTGGGCCTGGAGCGGAAGTCGCCAGACAGAACGGAAGGGGAACCCGCGGGAGGCCCTTTCCACGGGCAACCTTTGACGGTTCCCCGCGCTATTCTGTATTGGGGGGAGGGGTGGGGCTAGGGAGGGGGAGGGGTGGGAGAAGGGCGGGGCGGGGCGGGGCGGCGCGTGGGCGGGAAAGCGGAAAGGGGGGTGATGAAGCGGACCGCCGGAAGCCGCGCCGCCAACCGAGGGGGGCGCGTCACGGTAACGTCAGCAGTCCGTGGACGCTCCTTTACCCCTCCCTGGCCACGGCAGCCGGGCGGTGGGCTGTAGGAGGGTTGGCAGAGAAGCCACCCTTCTCCCAGCGCTATGGCGAGCTCCTCCTCTCCAGCGGCCGGTGGTGACCGCGCGCCGTGACTCTCCCACGCGCGCTCCGCCCATACGCGTCTCTGGCGCGACGCGTGGGAGACATTACCGTCATTCTTTCTTTCTTTCTTTCTTTTTTTTCCTGTTAACTGTGGGAAAATGGGCGAGAAAATGGAATGGGACAGGAGCAACAGCACAATAACGTCATTTGAATGCAGTCTCGGGTGCTCCGAGCTCGTTGCTGTCACTCAAAGCGTCTGTGAAACACATGCAGTCCTTAAATCCTTCGCTGGCACTCTTGGCTTTTGTCCCTGCCCTTGCAGTAGCCGCCCTGTCCTGCATGGGTTTTTACTTCATCTTTCCTTATCGCCTCTTTTCCTCCAAAAATCCACAAATATTTTTGTATGTGTTTTCTAATCTTGGCTCCTGTTTGGAAGCCTTTAAGAAAGAAAGAAAAGTCTATGGGTTCCATATCCATAGATTCAGATGCAATTGTTCTTGCGTGATGTCTGGACTTCGAGATTTTTTTTAATAGTTATCTAGCGATTCTCACGCACAACTCACGGAGAAATTCACTGTTAAAAGCGTCTGTTTCTGTGACCCTAAACATCGTTTTGCAGCTTCATCTCCCGCAGGTGTCACAGATGCTCATGCTGATCCGAAGGTTAGATAATTCTCTTTGTTCTCCACTTGTACAATTGATTCTTGGTCTCACTTTGTTGTCGGGGCTGGCCTTTTGGCTCTTGAGCTCAAAGTAGTTGGGACCACAAGCTCCTGCACTACCTCACGCAATTTCCAGATAAATCGTTTATTTCTGGGGTACAGTGTTAAATTGCAATGCGTGAATACACTCCCGAATGAACAAATCAGATTCACTAACGTACCTATCACCTCTCATACTTTATCCTTTGAGGTGAGAACAACTAATACATCACCTCCTGCCGCACCCTTGCCTGTCTACATACAGTAGGCAAGAATTCTGCCATTATATCCCCAACCATTTCTTGTTGAATTGGGTTCTTAAATGACATAGGCTTACCTGGAACTTGCTACGTAATTTAGATTTATATCGAAGTAACTGGGATTATAGATGTGCATTCCTATGTCCAATTCAAATCCACTCTTAACTATAGAAGATGCTATTAACTTTAGGAGATGCTACTAACTTGCCACGTTGAATATTGCTACCTGAAACGTTGTATCTTTTCAGTAACATTTCCCTTTTCCCTGACCTCAGTTTCTGATAAAAAATTTTTACTGTTGCTTCAATGAATTGGACATTTTAAGATTCCACTTAAAAGTGAGATGAGATACTGGCTTTGTTTGCCTGTATCTGTATACAGTATATCTATATCTGTATAGTATACAGTATATATATATATATATATATATATATATATATATATATAGTATAATGTCCTCTAAATCCATCCATGTTGTTGCAGATGACCTTTCATTGTTTGCCTAAAGTAAGCAATAGTCCATTGTGTATTAGATACAGTACACAACTTTTTTATATGCCCATGGTCTCACAGTATAACCTAGACTGACCTAAAGTGAGCAATAGTCCATTATGTATTACATACAGTACACAACTTTTTTATATACCCAAGGTCTTACAGTATAACTCAACCTGACCTAAAATAAGCAATAGTCCATTGTGTGTTAGATACAGTACACAACTTTTTTATATGCCCATGGTCTCACAGTATAACCCAGACTGACCTTAAGCTAACTTCCTCCTGCCTCACTCCTGAGTGCTAGGCTATTGTGCATGAGCCACCTCACCCAGACACATTTGTGTGTGTGTGTGTGTGTGTGTGTGCTGGGGAGGTCAAGCACAGAACCTCAAGAATGCTAGGCAAGCACTCTGCCACTAAGCTACATCTCCAGCCCTGCAGTCACATTTTTTTTTCTATCCATTTGTTGATAGGCACTTTTTTTTTTTAATTTCTTTATCTTGGCTATTATGAATGATGCTGTATTTGCCAGATGTGGTGATTAAAAGTATTGAGCTGCCTTAAGATAGTAATGCAGATATCTTTTGGGCATACTGATTTCACTTCCTTTTAATGTATATCCAGAAAATTGGATTACTGGATCACTTGGTAATCTCTTTAGTAGTTCTAGGCCCCTCCATACTGTTTTCCAAAATGGTTGTAGTAATTTTGAATTCTCACCAACAGTATACAAGAGTTCTTTTTTTCTCCTCATCCTCACCATTTGCTTCTTTTTGTTCACAGGCATTCTAGCAGATGTAAGGTCATATGTTTTTTTACTTTTCAGGGTGGGACAGATAATGTATTTGTGTCAGCTAGAATCAGACCATTTCTTTTCCAGTTTTGACTTGTCTTATTAAAGTTTTTTTTTCTCTCTCTCTTTTAAAAACAATATTGACTTCAATTAAGACATTCTGGTTGCCACATACAAAAGATGGTTGTATAAGATTAAGTCTTCTCTAATACTTTGTATTTCTGTATGATGTTGATAAGATTTCAGTTGTGTTTTCTTGTATAAACACACTCACAAACCTTGCCTTTTGGTATTTGTTCTATTAGGCAGTAAGGTTCTACCTAGAAAGAATCTTGCCAATTTGTCAATAAAAGGAAACTATCCGGGTGGGACACAAAGGCAGGCAGATCTCTGTGAGTTCAGAGCCAGCCTGGTCTAGTCTACATAGGGATTTCTAAGCTAGTTAGGTCTTATCTCAAAAAAAGATAGAAAATCCTAGGCTTAGAATTGTAGTCTTTTCTAGCTATGCTAAAATTCAATAGCCTATAAATAAATGGTTGCTAATGGGTGAACAAAGGAAGAAGAAAAAGATAGAAACTTTTAGTAGGAAAGGGAGCCCATTTAGAATCTAAATATTAGTCAGGTGTAGTGATGCACACCTCTAATCCCAATACTCAGAAGGTAGAGGCAGGCAGATCTCTGAGTTAGGGGCCAGCCTGGTCTACACAAAGAAACCCTGTCTCAAAACAAAAACAAAAAAGAAACAACCCAATTATTATATTCTTCCTTAAGAGATCAGACGGACATCAGAACCGTCATCAGCATAATAGCTAATCCCTAAGTCCCAGTGCCCTCAAGTCTCTGAGTGGGCCCTCCTGGGGCCTCCTGAGCAATGTATGTGCATAGTGAGTAGAGCCACAGCTGAAAGACCCAGGGCCAGGTCCTCTTGTTAAAGAGGACCCCACCTGTGGTTCTGTTTCAATTTATTTCCTCTGAATTAAAACGTTCAATTCTGGAAAGACTGAAGAGGTTCCTAAGACTCAGAAAACTAAGGATATACAGGAAAGCTCTTGAAATTTACAAGACTTGGGAAGCTCAGAAAGTTTTAAGATTCACAGGGCCTCTCCCCAGGAAAGAGCCAAACAAGTCTCAGCACAGTAAACATCAGAACCGTCATCAGCATAATAGCTAATCCCTAAGTCCCAGTGCCCTCAAGTCTCTGAGTGGGCCCTCCTGGGGCCTCCTGAGCAATGTATGTGCATAGTGAGTAGAGCCACAGCTGAAAGACCCAGGGCCAGGGGCTGCAACTTGATTCTTTGGTGCTTTTAGTTCTAGTTTCACTTGGCTTGCTTGCTTGCTTGCTTGCTTGCTTGCTTGCTTTTTGTTTTTTGTTTTTTTGTTTTTCAAGACAGGGTTTCTTTGTGTAGCTCCGGCTTTACTGGAACTCACTCTGGAGCCCAGGCTGGACTCGAATTCACAGAGATCCCCTGCCTCTGCCTCCCAAGTGCTGGAATCAAAGGTGTGCACCACCACTGCCCAGTGTAATTTCTTCATTAGTAATTGATGTGGGAGGGCCCAGCCCATTGTGATGCTATCCCAGGGAGGCAGTGCTACCCCTGGGTAGGTGGACCTGGGGTGTATAAGAAAACAAACTGAGCAAGCCAGGAAGGGCAAGCCAATAAGCAGCATTTCTCCATGGTCTCTGTATCAGCTCCTTCTTGCAGGTTCCTGCCCTTTTGGAATTCCTGCCCCGACTTCCTTCAGTAATAGACTTTGAAAAATAAACCCTTTCTTCTCCAAGTTTCTTTTGGTCATGGTGTTTCATCACAATAGTAACCCTAAGTATTACACTCTGTATACCAAGCTGGCCACGAACTCATGATGGTCCCCCTGCCTCAGCCTCCAAGGATTACAGATGAGAGCCACCCTGCAGAGCCTTCTGAGAGTTCATGACTTTGTCTTTCCCATATCCGATACTAAGTGTGAAGTTAGCAAACTGCTACAAGAAATGGGGAGAGAGCTAAATCAGTCAAGTGTTTGCTTCCCAGGCAGAAAGGCCTACGTTTGAGCCTCTGAACTGATGGGGGCGGGGAGAAGGCATGCTTGTGCACACTTGTAATCAGCCTAGCCTGTTTGGTGAGGTCCAAGCCAGTGAGAGAACACCTCCACAAAAGAAAATACAGTGGCTAGCCACTGAGGTCCTCTAGCCACACATCCTCATATATGCACACACACACACACACACACACACACACACACACACACACAGAGAGAGAGAGAGAGAGAGAGAGAGAGAGAGAGAGACCCTGCTAAGATAACTTTTATGCTTGATTTCCTGAACTGGCCTCAATAAAAATTTGCTCTTTAATCATATAAAAAAGAAATTATATTAGCTAGTTAAATAGAAATACTAGTTGGATTTGCTTCAGCCTTTAACTCTCCTAAGAAACTCAAAACTATTCTGAGAGTTCTTTTATGCCCTAAAGTTTGGTGGGGAGGGGCTGGAAGGAAACTGTGGGAGACTAACCAAAGAAGTTCTGTAGGCTAGGTCACTTTTATAAATTAAATAGCTTAACTACTTGTCAGATTGTGGACCTTCAGGTGAAAGAAAATGCACTCCTGCAAGCACACAGATTGATGCAGTAGGTGTCTACAAAGTTACTTCCCTGCCAGGTTTCAGTCCCCTTGTCAATGAGAGGCAATGCTGGAGTACTCTCAGATAAAAACCAGGAGGGCTGGGGGCAAGAGACTTAGCTCAGCACTCAAGAGTGCTTGCTGCTTTCCCAAAGGACAAGAGTTCAGTCCCAGCACCCACCTCAGGAGGCTTACATCTGCCTGCAAGTTCAGCTCTGGAGGATCCCATGCCTTCTTTTGGCCTCCACAGGCACCTCCACAGGCACCTCCACAGGCACCTCCACAGGCGAAAAGAGGCTGGAAGCTTGCCAGTATGCTCGGGTTACTGACATGTCCCTACTCCCCAGCACCTTTTCTGTCCTTGTAAATGAATTGTGGTTTACCCCAAGAGAGGATGACCTGGGACTTCCTATCCCCGGGCTCCATTCCCCATGTATTGGGATTAGGGGTCTACACTACCATGCCCAATTGATGAGGACTGAAGATGGGTTTTTTGCATGTTAGGCAAGAACTCTAACAACTGAGCTCCATCCCCAAATCAAGATGTAGTATCTTCAGAAATATTTAGCTAAAATTCCAAAGAAGTAAGTGGGAGAAAAGTCATTCATTGGGGAGAAAAGTCAACATTTCTCAAGTAGAAAAATATTAGCAACTTTTTTGCTATTGTTAAAGTTGTGTTTTTATTTTATTTTTAAAACGTTGTGGCTTTTTATAAGCTTTGCTGATGCTCAGAACAAATATACAATGGACAAACCTTCGTATCTATGGGTGGGGACAACTAAATAGGAATCATAAAGGCGGTCCCAGGCTTTGGCTCCAGTTTCCAGTTCATCTTTACAGTTTGGACTATATAGCAGGGTTAAGGCTAGACTGGGCTATAAAGGGGGACCTTATCTCAGGCAAGTAAGATATGAGCTGGGTGATGGTGGTGCACGCCTTTAATCCCAGTGCTTGGGAGGTAGATGCAAGTGGATGTCTGTGAGTTCGAGGCCAGCCTGGTCTGCAAAGTGAGTTCCAGGACAGGCACCAAAACTACACAGAGAAACTCTGTCTCGAAAAAAAAAAAAGAAAAGAAAGAAAGGAAGGAAAGGAAAGGGAAGGAAAAGGAAACAGGAGAGAGAGACAGAGAGAGAGAGAGAGACAGAGAGAGAGAGAGAGAGAGAGAGAGAGAGAGAGAGAGAGAGAGAGAGGAAAGAGAGAAAGAAAGAAAGAAAGAGAAAGAAAGAAAGAAAGAAAGAAAGAGAAAGAAAGAAAGAAAGAAAGAAAGAAAGAAAGAAAGAAAGAAAGAAAGAAAGAAAGAAAAAGATGCCAGGCATGGTAGTGCATGCACACATTTAATTCCAGAACTCAGGAGGGAGAAGCAGGTAGATCTCTGCAAGTTGGAAGCCAGCCTGGTCTACATACAGTTCCAGGCAAGCCAGGCCTACCTAGTAAGACCTTGTCTCAATTTTAAAGAAAGAAAAGAAAAGATGTTACATTTTACTCACTCACTGCCTAAATCACCTTTGCTCTTATTGGCAGGCCGGAGAAAGCTTTCCAGCACATCCTCTGAGGTCTCAAACTGCAGCTCCTTTGCTCTCTGGGGAACATTCCACAACCTCTGGAGACACTTTGAGTTGCCAGGTATGGGATTGGGGTTGGTCGAAGCCAATGACACTGGCAAGCTCCTCTAGTGCACAGGACAGCCCTCTTACAACAAAGAATTATTTGGTCCCAAGTCGTTGGTGCTGAGGACAAGAAACCCTACTCAAAACCAACAACAAAACTATTCACAATTGAAACCCAGACACTTTGTCCTCTGGAAGAAAGATTATAGGAAGACTTCCTGCTAGCTATGATGAGAAGGTCATTACCAAGTACTCTTAACTAGCACAACACTAATACTCTGAGCGATTGCTCCTGGTATCTCAAAGGGTTGTAAGATGTTCTCAAAGAACAGGAAGACTGGGCCACAGCCTGATGTGGATGGATTTTATCCACTTATAACACAAGAAATGGTCCTTGTTGAGCCCTTTAAAACTGTAGCCAAGCATAATGGCGCACGCCTTTAGTCCCAGCACTAGGGAGGCAGAGGCAAGCAGATCTTTGTGAGTCCCAGGATAGCCTGGTCTACCCAGTGAATTCTAAGCCAGTCAGGTCTATACAGTGAGAGTCTGTAAAACAACTATGATAATTTGAATGGCCATGGTCTTTTTTTTTTTTTTTTTAAACGAAGCAGGATCTCTCTGTGTAACAGCCCTGGCTATATTGAATCTCACTCTGTAGACCAGGCTGGCCTTGAACTCACAGAGATCCTCCTGCATCTGCATCCCAAGTGCTGGGACTAAAGGTGTGCACTGCCATTCCTGGCTCGGCCATAGTCTTAATGTTGTCCTTTGCAGCTTTTATCACTTCTTGGTGCCAACAATGCACCTGACTTCAGTTTGCTTGGGATTTGTCTCAAGTGTAAGTAAGCAACTGTTTGAGTTTGTAGTCATTGTCTACCCAAGTGCCTTTAGTATAGTTGTTTTGTGATAGACCAGTCAATTTACCAAGTAGCTTCCTTGGTAATTGTGCTTAACACCAAGTACTTTACCGGGACTAAGGAGATTTCTTTGAAAAACTAGGTTAAGTTAGTTACTACGCCCATACCTGCCTCTGGACTTCTCAGAAAAGAGAAGATAGCTTGTTTCAGTTTAATTTAGATACATTTGACTTCTTTTCAAAGTGTACTACAAAGCTTACTTTGTAGCAAAACATGTTACATTTGTCAGTGTTACAGTGTTCAAATGTGTTATCAACTCAAATGCTACTGTTCAGTCTTTACTACATAAATTAACAGTTCCTCTCACAAGGAAAGGAATATGAAAGCTTGACTCTGTTTACATGGCCTTCGGGTGAGTGGATTTCAGTGGTGCAAATCTGGATTTCACAAAAGAATGTCCTGGGAACTGAATTTCATGGCTCTTGGCCAAAAGAAGGGACTGAGAAAGTAAAAGTCAGCTCAGAGTGAGAAAGTGCAAAGTTGAATTCCTTAGGCTGGAATGATACACAGATAAAGCCAACTGAACAGGTAACAGAAAATAACCGTTCTCCCAAAGGATCGATACAGCTAGAAAGTAATGAAACAACCAGCACCTTTGGGTGACTACTGCTCCCAGGCTGACTGAGAAACCTGTTTTTCTAAAGTACCTGTTGAAATGATATCTTTCAGAATAAAGCCTGTGGGGAAATTGCTCAGGGGTTAAGAGCACTTGCTGCTCTTACAGAGGTCTGAAGTTCAGTTCCCATCCCCCACGTGGCTGGCTCACAACGCTCTGTTACTTTAGCTGCCTCTTCTGGACTCCATGGGTACCTGCACACACATGGCATATATAAATGCAGACCACACAATGGGAATCACGCCATATGCTGCCAAATGAAGGGGAGGAGAGGGTGATTGTGGAATTTAAGGACAGTTTTGTAATAGGGCTCAAAGCAAGACCGAACACTAAGGCTCAAGTTAGCTCTAAATTGCCCAATGCAGCTGTGGATTCTGTGGGCTCTCCAAGGAGTGTATGTGAAGTCTTGACTCAGGAACTCCAAACTAAAACCACCATGCCCAATTCTTTGTTTTCTACAGTGTCTTCAACAAGATGGAATGAGTTAAACTCAAAGGAAACTCCAAATTCCAAGCTAAAAGTAAAGCTTAGAGAGAAACAATATTCCAGATGAAAATAGAAATTAAAACCTGAGTTTTATAATTGCTTTGTTTGGGGGTGGGATTGAGACACGGTTTCATTCTATAGTCCAGGTTGGACTGAAATTCATTGAATAGCCCAGGCTGGCCCTGCTTCTGTATTACTTCTGCTTTCACTTCCCAAGTGTTGAGATTATAGGTATGAACCCCCATTTCTGTCCTATAAACTCATTTTGTTTTGATATTTATGAAGGCTAAATGAATTATTTCCTCTTAATGTTGTCAAAGATTATTAAAGGCTTATGCCACCAAGATTGCCAAGTACAGGGGAATGAGACTGGACCTTGAAACCTGATATTGGGGCCAACATTTATCAGCCCTCGGAATCTCTACCTACCTGCAGAAAAGTTAGACAAAATTGCCTTAACATTAGCAAAAAGTACCTGTCTGTCCTGCTGAATGTCTATAAAAGCCAGTTAGCTCCTCTTTATGAATGTTGCATTCAATCAGTCTGACATTGCAGGTCATGATTTAATGTCACAGCATTAAATCTTGACGACAGAGCATGTTTACAGAAAGAACAAATAAATGGATTGCAGAGACCATGCACTCCTGTTTTGATGAGTCATGGCACTGATCCTCAGCCTCTCTGTTCCTGATAGGTACTTGTAACAGCTCCTTTATAGACATACCTAGTCCTAGGCTGAAATCAGCCAAATACTAGACTGTTTCTCAGTCACTAATGCTGTGGGCTCTGAATTCAGAAAAGCAAAAATAAGTGAAGCCCAGCCTGAGTGAAACACTGTTTTTGAATTAATTTTTTGAGACATAGAATTGTAACTCAGGCTGGGCTACTTGAACTTCCGGTCCTCCTGCCATTACCTCTGGAGTGCTGAGATTACAGGTGTGCATGACTATGACCAGCTTTTTCTTCTTTTTTCTTTTTTTAAATTCTAAACAGCCAAAATATCCCCCATTGTATCAGTCTGGAGTGACTTGGGTTTCAAGTCTAGAAAACCTGGCTGCTAGGGTACAGGGCTTTGCTTTTCTCGGCTGTCAATGTGTCGGAAGCTCCTGACTGCTGGCATTTTGGTTTAGTATCTCAACTGTACCAGAGTCCTCTGCTTCATAACCCTCCTGATCACAAGATGGCTGCAGCCCTACACTTGGCATGAAGTAGGGAAAGAAATGGTATCAGGAAATTTGCCATTTCGTTATAAGACAAAACTTTCCCTGAAGCCCTCCCAACAACTTTCTACTGGTACTTGCCAGTCAGCAGAAGGCACTCAAAAAAAAAGAAAAGAAAAGAAAAAGCTGGTCACAGTCATGCACACCTGTAATCTCAGCACTCCAGAGGCTAGGAAATGAAGGCCAAGTGACAGTGAAAACAGGAACTCAACTTGGGTTAGCCTACAAGTACATGAGCGTACTTGTAACTATTTTTAAATCAGGGCTAGTCAGTAGAACATGGGACAGCAAAAGGAAGGAAATTGTTGCAGGGAGCCCACCAGAGATGATCACTCAGACAGTTTATAGCCAATTGAAAATCTTTATTCCAGCCATCTGGGACTACACTCAGGTATTTGGGGATCCAAATATAGCACTGGGCATTTAGACCAAGGGGCTTTTAAAGTAAAAAAAAAAAAAAAAACCAAAAAAAAAAACGCATACTGTTATCTCACTCGGCAGCTGCAGGGTGAGGTTTGCACAAGTAAGCAGTTTTACTGAAGCGAAGATAAGTGTTAGCTGGAGGGGGAAGTTTGCACGAGCAGATAGTTTAATAGAAACCAAGATAAGCTGTTAGCTGGAGGGGAAAGTTTGCACAAGCAGGTAGTTTTAACAAAAGCGAAGATAAGCTGTTAGCTGGAGGGGGATGTTTGCACAAGCAGAGAATTTAACAAAAGCTAAAATGAGCTGTTAGCTAGAGGCGAAGGTTTGCACAAGCAGAAAGTTTAACAAAAGCTAAGATAAGTTAGCTGGGGCATTTTGACCTCAGGTTCCTAGGATGGGGTTGGGTATTTTCCATGGGATTATACATCTAGAGATCAGATTCTAGTTGAACCTCAAATGGCCTGGGCAAGATTACAAGATGGAGGAGGAACTGTCTTGCCCCATCACAAAATCAAATCCATCCTGTCATGGGGACTTCAAAATCCTGGTTCCACTTATTTTCCCAAATTATAAATCACACAGGCCATTGAAGCTTTGTTACCTATACTTCCTTTAGTGCCCTCTGTGGTTGGACCCAATTTAAACCCCCATTTCCCTGCATTTGCTTATGCTGCCAGCTCAGCTGTACTAGACCCCCCCTTTTTTAATTTAGTGCATATATGCATGCCATGGTGTGCATGTGAGGTCAGAGGACAAAAATCTTTTGGGAGTCAGTTCTCTCCTTCCATCGTATGTGTTGGGGGATCAAATTCAGGTCATCCGACCCGACAGCAGGCTTATCTACTAAGCCATCTTATCAGCCCTTAGCAAACATCTTGTCAAACAGTATCTCTTCAGTGAGGTGTTCCCCAGTCTCCGCAAATGGATTTGATCCGTGAGCACATTACTGTCGAAAGTGGCAGCAGCTTGAGGACTTTGCATAGGACATCCAGTCTTAAAAATGCTTTCTGGCCGGGCGGTGGTGGCACACGCCTTTAATCCCAGCACTCGGGAGGCAGAGCCAGGCGGATCTCTGTGAGTTCAAGGCCAGCCTGGTCTCTAAAGCGAGTTCCAGGAAAGGTGCAAAGCTACACAGAGAAACCCTGTCTTGAAAAACCAAAAAAAAAAAAAAAATGCTTTCTGAAGGTGCTTTGTGTGAGAAGATACCACATACATGGTGTATTGTGCAGGGACTTTTGCCTGTGCATACCAAGAGCATGGCTACTACTGTTCCCATTGGAAGGCTGCTGAAACAAAGACTTAGGTTCCAGTATTCAAGAGCACACAGCTGGCTACAGAGGAGACTCAGCTCAGTTCTGCCTGATGCCAAAAATCTGTTCACTATTGACTGCGAGTGGGTGAATTAGCCTTTCCTCTACCCCTACTTTACTCACCCTCTGCCTTGGAATTCAGAGGTTCACTTTGTTGTGGAATGTCTTTCTGTACACTATGAATATATGTCATTCCCATTGGTTAATAAATAATTTTGGCCTATGGCAAGGCAGCTTAGAGGCAGGTGGGAAATCCAAGCAGATATGCAGAGGGAAGAAAGGAAAGGAGAGAGACACCAGCCGCTTCCCAAGGAGCAGCAAGATGCCAGTAGACTGGTAATGCCACTGCCACGTGGCAACATATAGATTAATAGGAATGGGTTAATTTAAGATGAAAGAGCTAACTAGTAAGAAGGTGAAACCATAGGCCATACAGTTTGTAATTAATATAAGCCTCTGAGTGATTATTTTATGAGTGACTGTGGGACCCATGGGTGGGAGAGATTCGTCCAGACCACTGGGCAAGGCAGGACTGGAGAAATTTCTGGCCACATCACTTAGTTCATTATTTACTTATGAATAAAGGAATTAAGTGAAGGCTTTGCCATACTGCAGCAGAACACACAAGAAGAAGATTTGGTGCCATTAAGGTGGCTCAGTGGGTCAAGCATTTGCTGTGCAAGCCTATTGGCCTGAATTTGAGACCTGCAACCCACACAGAAATGGGCAAGAACCACTTCACAGAGTTGTTATCTGATCTCTACACGTGTACCGTGATGTGTACAACCATACATCACATATACAATACTAATTTTAAAAAAATTACCACCGGGCGGTGGTGGCACACACCTTTAATCCCAGCACTTTGTGATATTGCTACTGTAAGCAATTGCCAGGTCTCGCAATGTCGAGCTTGGTCTGGTGAGGGTGCTGGAGGAACAGTATATAGCCCAGTAGTGGCAGGAGCTTGTCTTTCTAATTTGGCTTGTTTCCTTTTCCTGGCATCTATGGTCCAAGTGGTATGTAGAAGACCTAGTGACACCCCCCCATTCAGTGATTGCCAGCATCCCAGAAGATAACATCCTTGTTAGCAATGTACAGGATACTTGGTGGCATGCACCTAAGCAGGCAGCTCCTGATCATCAGCTCTAGCTTCCTAGTGCCAGCAGGTCAATAGTATCCTGGCAAGCAGCTCCCTTACTGTAGCCTTACCCTGCTACCCCTTGGAGGACTTTTCCACTGTCCAACCAGCTACAAGCTATACTGTCAAACACTGTGGATGTTAGCCCTGATGGGGCAGGCCAGTGTCCAGGTGTTGGCCTTCCTTGGTTCTATCCCCTCAAGTCTAGAGGTAGCTGCTTCTTGTAGTGCTGTTCTTCCACTCTTCTAGTCTTCCGTCAGTCATCCTTTGTAGGTCGGTATGCTGGGGGGGAGGGGGGAGGAGGGTGCATGCAGGTGTGTGCATGTGTGTGTATAAGTCAGAAAACAAATTTGGATGCTGTGGTAGTGTGAATGTAACTGACTCCCCTAATTTCATAGAGAGTAGCACTATTAAGAGGTGTGGCTTTGTTGGAGTAGGTATGGCCTTGTTGGAGGAAGTGTGTCACTGTGAGGGCAGGCTTTCAGGTTTCCTATGTTCAGGATACTGTCCAGTGTTTCAGTTAACTTCCTGTTGTCTGCAAGATATAGAACTCTCAGCTGCCTCTCCAGTACCGCATCTACCTGCATGCCGCCATGCTCCCCATCCTGATGATAATGGATTGAACCTCTGAAATTGTAAGTGAGACACCCCAATTGAATGTTTCCTTTATAAGAGTTGCTGTGGTCATGGTGTCTCTTCACAGCAATAAAAACCCTAACAAAGACAGAAGTCATGCTCTCAGAAGTCTTCCACCTTTTTTTATTTTGAGACAGGGTCTCTCATGGGGCAGAACTTTCCCAAGTAGGCGAGGCTGCCTGGCCAATGGTGTGTGGGATCAGCCTGTCTCAGCCTCTCATCTCACTATCACGGGGACTACAAATAGACACGACCACCATTGGCTTTTTAGAGGGCCTCGAGGGATCTGAACTCAGCTCCTTAAACTTTCAGGCAAATGTCTTACTGACTGAGCCATCTCCCTAGCCCTCTATCCTTTTACTGAATCTTTAATGAATAATTCTTTACATAAGCCGTGTTCAAATTACTCATATGGATTCTGTCTCCTTACTGCGCCCTACCTGATACACCAGATAAAACTAAATGCAAGGAGTCCAGGGTGGATTGAAATCACATTTGAAAAATGAGATCCTGCCGTTGTCAAACTTACAATAAAATATTTCAAAAGCTGACAGAAAAGCAATCCACCACTAGCACAAATTTGCAGACATAATGAGTGAAAGGATAAGAGCCCACACCCCCTACTAGAGTAGAGACATAGGCTAGGAATTAAAAGAATGTGAAATCAATTCAGTTTGGGCAATTATAAAGCCTAAAAGAAGAATAAGACACACACACACACACACACACACACACACACACACACACACACACACCATAAAAAGCATGGCTGTCGGAATGTTTAGTAGGTAAAGATGCTTACTTCCAAAGCTACTGAGTTCAGTCTCTAGGACACACGATAGAAGAGGAGAACTGGCTCCTGAAAGGTTTTGTTTTCTCCTAGCATCTCTCTCATCTCTGCCCTTCTTCCCAGAGTCCTCTCTGCTCCAGAAGTCCTGCCTAGCTATTGGCTGTTCAGCATTTTATTAAACCAATCTGAGTGACAAATCTTCACAGTGTACAAAAAGATTATTCCACAACAGCAAGCTGCTCACAACTGCGTATACCTCCAGCTCTAGGAGGCCAGACACCATCTTCTGGCCTCCATGGCTACTAGCACACACATGCTCATACTCACACACATATATGCAATTTTTAAAAAATAATAGTATTTTTTTAAAAGAAAAGCTAGATTGGAGGAAAATAACCACAAATACAGAGATTTTAAAAATACAGGTACTTTGGGTGCTACAGAGACGGCTAAGCCATTAAGAACACATGTTCTTACAGAGGGCCTGGTTCAGTTCCCAGCACCCAGTTGGTGGCTCAACCAATAGCAATTCCAGGTCCAAGGGAATCCAATGCACTCAAGCAGTTAAAACACTCATACATGGCCGGGCAGTGGTGGCACACACCTTTAATCCCAGCACTCGGGATGCAAAGCCAGGTGGATCTCTGTGAGTTCGAGGCCAGCCTGGTCTACAGAGGGAGAGCCAGGACAGGCACCAAAACTACACAGTGAAACCCTGTCTCTAAAAAACAAAACAAAACAGCCGGGCGGTGGTGGCGCACGCCTTTAATCCCAGCACTCGGGAGGCAGAGCCAAGCGGATCTCTGTGAGTTCGAGGCCAGCCTGGGCTACTAAGTGAGTTCCAGGAAAAGGCGCAAAGCTATACAGAGAAACAAAAAAACAAAACAAAACAAAACAAAAAAACCAAACACTCATATATGTTAAATAAATAAATGTAAAAGTATGATTTAAAAGGCAGGCACTGAAAAGTAATTCAGTGGATATGTTGTAAAGCATTTTAGATACAACTAAAAAGAAGTAAATATACTAAAATAGATTAAAGCAGTTTTCCTGAATGCTATGACATGGAATAATGCAAAATTGGAACATATAAACAAGTTTGAGACTTAAAAGATAAAATATATACAACTAAGAGAAGTCAAGTGTGGTGGTGCATGCCTTTAATCACAGCACCTGGGAAGCAGAGGCAGGCAGAGTTCAAGACCAGCGTGGTCTATAGGGTAAGTCACAGGATAGCCAGGGCTACACAGAGAGACCCTGTCTCAAAACGCAATAATAATAATAGTAGTAGTAGTAGTAGTAATGCTAAGAGAAATATTTATAGTGTGTTTCCTTTATGTAAGAAAGGAAAAGAAACAAAGATGACTCCACTATAGACTACTGGCAATGGTTGAGAGGGTGCCTGAGCTGGCCTACTCTGGTGATCAGATGGCCGAACACCCTAACTGTCATGATAGAATTCTCATCCAGTGACTGATGGAAGCAGATGCAGAGATCCACGGCCAAGCCCCAGGTAGAAATGGGGGGGTGAATTGGGGGGGAAGGCTGGGGGATGGGAGGAGGGAGGACAGGGGAATCCGTGGCTGATATGTAAAACGACTAGAACATCTCTTATATAAAATAAAAATAAGATTATGAAAGCAACAACTGCACAAGAAGCATCTCAGTCTCACTGGTTATTTGTTAAAGAATATTTTTTCTAAATTTTGTAACTTTATACTGTTTAGCCCCTTTTAAAGATGTCTTAAAGTTATTTGTTATTCTAAATAAGTATTGGTTTATACTCGATGTTCTATTTGAAATGCAGTTTCCTTCTTATTAAAGAGGCCCCCAAAGGAAAAGAAAGTGGGGTATGGTTGTGAGTGCCTAAAATCCCAGCACTTGTGAGGCCGAGGCAGTGAGAGTGGCAATTGGAGGCAAAGGTTATATCTCACATAAAAATAAAACAACAGTGTATCTTCTTTTTATTAGATTTCCATAGCAAATCAAAAAGACATAAAGATAGACTGATCAAAAACAATGCATTTGTTTGTGTGTGTGGAGGTGGTAGATGTGGGCAGGGATGGATCTGAGACCTCTATTGTATGCATTTTATATTAGTGTAACTTATTAAAGAAGTGTGTTAGTCTAGGTCCTCTGAAACAGAAGCCAGGATGGGATTGGCCACGCAGGACTGATCAGGGAGATGTCTGTGAGAGTGAAAGGGGAGGAGCCTTCAGACACTGCAGTTCGGAGGCCTGGGGAAGGCAGGTTGTTCCACTGACTGTTATACTGCAGTGCAGTTCAGGAGAGGTTTGTCAGACTGACAGGCAGCCTCAGGCCCAAAATACCCATCAGAGGAAACACACATCCTGTAGAAATGGATCTGCCTTGATAGCCATGCCGTGTTTAGTCACTGGCTGCTACCAGCGGCCTTTGTGAAGGACTCTGTCTGTACTGCTGCCTTGGTAGATTCAGAGTACAGCAGGCTGAGGCCATCTGTCACTTATGTTCCTTGGAGCAAGATATTGGAGTGGCATATTTTCATAGCCTCCACATCATGAGACTAAATTTTGTATTGAAAAGATGAATGAAGACATTTTCAGACAAATACTGAAAGAGCTTATCACTCACATGTCTTCTACAGCAACTAAAATTTCATTTTACATCTAAACATCACTTCGGATTTGAATCAGCAGCCTGGTACTGACATTTTGTTAATGTAGCATGATGTTTCCTGTATCACTTAAGGATCTCTAAAGGATTTGCTTGAAAAAGAAATGTTTTGAGTCCTGGAAGGACAGTATAGGGTGGAAACAGCAGTAGGAAGCAAACACATTAGAAAACATTTGGGAAATAAATCAATAAATGTAGGAGGCAGCAAGCTGACTCAGCAGCCTGGTGTACTGAGTCTGATCCCCAGGACCCAACATGGTAGAAGAAGAGAACCTACTCCAGCAAGTTGGCCTCTGTCTTAGTCAGTGCTCTATTGCTGTGAAGAAACATCATGACCATGGGCACCTCATATATATATATATATATATATATATATATATATATATATGTAATTTAATTGGGACTGGCTACAGTTTCAGAGGTTTAGTCCACTGTCACCATGGTAAGGGGTATAGTGGCACGTAGGCAGACATGGTAGCTTCAAGTTCTACATCTGGATCCATGGACAGCAGGAAGAGACAGCCACTGGGACTTGGAAACTCCAAAGCCCACCCCCAATGACATAATTCCTCCAATAAGGCCATACCTAACCCCTCTCAAGTAGTGCCACTGGTGACCTGGTGACCAAGCATTCAAATCTATGTGCCTGTGGAGGCCATTCTAATTCAAACCACAGCAACCTCTCTCTCTCTCTCTCTCTCTCTCTCTCTCTCTCTCTCTCTCTCTCTCTCTCACACACACACACACACACACACACACACACACACACAAATAAAAGAAATGCAATTGAAAAATCAACAAAAGTATAGATAAATCTATTGGCATTAGCCACTAAAAAAATCTAGACATGATCTTGTAAGTAGATAAATGAACCAAATTCCCATGACACATGCCTGTGATTGCAGGACTAGGGAGGCTAAGGCAGGGGGATTTTAAATTCAAGGCTAACTTGGACTACATGGGGAGAGACTGTCTCAAAAAACAAATACAATAATGATTAATTTGAGTCTATTAAAAACAAAATGAAAATAAAACACATGCAAAACTGAAAGGGGGAATCGGAGGTATTTTAAGGTTTGTGCACTTGTCACGAGGATTGAAAAACAAGTTCGGATTTCAAACAAGTTGTTTAAGGGAAATGACTGTGGGGCTGGGGATGGCTCAGTTAGTAAAATGCTTGCCTCACAAATGTGAGGACTCGAGTATGACCCCCAAACACATGTCAAATGCCAGACATGGTGGTATACCCTTGTAACCCCAGTTCTGGGGAGGCGAAGACCAAGTATCCCTGGGTCTCATGGGCGGCCAGTCCAGCCTACATGGCCACCTTTTGCCCAGTGAGAAACCCTATCTTAAAAAAAAAAGGTGGATAGCTGTCCTAAGGATGGCACCTAAGGTTGATCTCAGGCTTCCAAGCACACACATGTGCACCCCACCCACACCCACAGCCACACATGTGTTCACACCTATACATAAAAAGAATTACTCAGGCTGGGTGGTGCTGGCACACGCCTTTGATCCCAGCACTCAGGAGGCAGAGGCAGGTGGATCTCTGTGAGTTCAAGGCCAGCCTGGTCTACAGAGTGAGTTCCAGGAGAGGTTCCAAAACTACACAGAGAAACCCTGTCTCAAAAAAAAAAAAAAATACTCCAGCTGTAAACACTTTCTACCTTTCATGAAAAAAAGCATGACTCAAAGGGAGTAACGGGAAGGCCTGAGGGCAAAACTAGGAGCCAGGAGGCATTGTTCCCAAGTCTCAACACCTAAAGGAGTCTCTCAGCTGGGTTTGAACTGCTTCAGTCCGGTGTCTCTTATGTGTGTGTGTGGGGTGGGGGGCGGTGAGACAGGGTCGCTATGTAAGCCAGGCTGTCCTGGCTGTCCTGCCACTACCTCCCCAGTACTGAGATGATAGGTGGACACCAGAACGCCCTGTGTTGGGGACTTCTTTTTGCCTTTTCATTTTCTCCTTTTTTAGCTGGGACATCCAGAACTTAGCTTGTGCCTCAGCTATCACTGTGCTCTGGAGATGGATGGATGTTTTGTTCTTTTAGCTGCATAGGTCCACAGATGGAGAGAAATGGTGTGAGGAGTCTCAGCCACACTGATCTCAGTGACTTGATGAGATTTTGGACTTTGGAGCTTATGGGATTTAGATGAGATTGAGACTTTGAGGACAAGTAGAAATGGGACAAACCCCCTGGGAAATTTGGGAAAGGATGAATGTGGTTTCCAGTTAGAAGCATGCGCTGCTGGCAGGCAAAATCTTTTTAGTGGTCCTCAAAGATGTCTCTTCCTAGAGCATCCAGAACGTGTGGATAAGCTGTGACTATGGTATCACTCCTGTGATGATATAAGTTCACATAGGGAGAACATCCACGTGGGCCCACCCTAGTCATATAAAGCTTCTTTGGTTTTGTTGTTTATGTGCACAGGTGTTTTGCCTATATGTAGTCTATGCACCATGTGTATGCCTGGTACCCTCAGAGGCCAGAAGAGGGTATCCAATGCACTGTAACTGGAGTTACAGACAGATGTGAGATGCCGTATGGAAGAGCCGTCTCTCTAGCCCTTCTCGGTTTTGGTTGGTTGGTTGGTTTGGTTTTGGTTTTGGTTTCTTTAACTTTTCTGAGACAAAGTCTCACTTAGTCCAGATTGTCCTCAAACTTGTCGAAATCCTTCTGCCTCAAATGTAGATTGCCAGTGTGAGTGACTATGCCCAGCCATGAGCCAGTTTTTATTTGTTTGTTTGGTTTGCGTGCCGTGCGTGCCGTGCGTGCGTGCGTGCGTGTGTGTGTGTGTGTGTGTGTGTGTGTGTGTGTGTGTGTCCTCATGGTTGAACAGAAAGGAAAGTCAGGTTTGAAACATAAGAACATGCTTCCTTGAAGATAGAGCTGTGTGCAAGGATCAGAGTAGCCTCTAGAAGCTAAGCATGACCTCTAGTGGCAAGGAATTCAGGATTTAAGAACTAAAACTGAATTCTGCCAAGAGCATAAATGGGCAAGGAAGTAAAGGCTACCCCAAACTGGCTAGACAAGAGCCAACCAGTAGATTTCAGCCTTGTGAAATCTGAAGCAGAGCAACTGTCTGAGCCTGTCTAGACTTGTGACCTAGTCAACTGTTGTCTTACTTGTTAAGTTTATGAGGATTCTTTGTACAGCAGTAGAAAATCACATGCTAGCTCCTTAAAATATGTCTCTTTTTATCTCTGGGACCTCTGAGTACCACATTTGGAAATAGGTTTTTATAGCTGTAGTTCAGTTAAGATGAGATCACAGTTGAATAGGATAGGACCTACTTCAATGACTGCTATCTTTTTAAACACTTTTAGTTTGTGTGTGTGTGTGTGTGTGTGTGTGTGTGTGTGTGTGTGAGAGAGAGAGAGAGAGAGAGAGAGAGAGAGAGAGAGAGAGAGAGAGAGAAATCGTTGATCACTGGTGCCACAGCACATGTAGAGGTCAGAAAACAACCTGTAGAAGCTGGTTCTCTCCTTCCAACATGAGGGTCCTGGGGATTGAACCCAGGTCATCAGGCTTGGCGGCAGTGCCTTTACTGGCCTGCTGAGCCATCTCTCTAGCCCAGACTGGTGTTTTTATAAAGGAAAGAAGAGGGAGACTAGGAGACAGAGACACACAGAAGGAAGGAGGCCATGTAGTCATGGAAACAGTGAGCTGTGTGGCACACACAGAATGCCAAAGAATGTAGAAGTTGCCTGGAGCCTCAGAGATCAGGAAAGATTCTTTTCTTCCCTGGGATTCCTCAGAGAGCTGGCCATAATGGCACATATCTGTAATCCCAGAATGTGGGAAACTGGTGCAGAGGGGTCAGAAATTCTGGGTTCCATAATAAGTTCAAGGCCAGCCTGAGCTATCTAGTGAGACCCTGTCCCTTCCCTATAAATGAAAAGTCTTTAGAGAGAGAGCAAGCATGGCTGGCAGTATTGACACCTTCATTTTGGACTTGTAGCTTCTAGAGTTTCCAGAGTAACTATGTATTTGTTTCTGTGTGTGCAGGTGCATGTGTATGTGTCAGGGGTTACATTCCTCAAGAGCCACCCACCTTGTTTTGCTGGGTTGTTTGAAATGTTTCACATCTATTTCCTTTTTATTTATTTATTTACCGAGGATATAGGTGTGCTACTACCCCGTATATGTGGGAGTCAGAGGACAACTTGAAAGAGTCGGTTTTCTCATTCCACCAAGTGGGACCTGGGGTCACACTCAAGTCATTGAGCCTTAACCAGATGAGCCATTTCTTCTCACTGGCACCTGGGGCTCCCTGCTTAGGACAGAGTAGTTGGCCAGTGAGCCCAGAGATGTCTGTCTCTGCCTCCCCAGCATTGGAGTCACAAGCATGAGCCCCCATGCCCAGATTTTTTGTGCTTTGTTTTGTTAAGATAGGGTCTCATCATGTAGCCCCAGCTGGCCTTGGAACTTGATATATAGACCAGGCTGGCTCAAACTCTCTGCCTCCTGAGCGTTCCAGTTAAAGGTGTGCACCATCTGGCCACTCCGAGATTTTTTGTTTTATTTTATTTTTATTATTATTTTTTTACATCCCAACCACTGTTTCCCCTCCCTCCTCTCCTCCCAGCCCTCACCCCATCCACTCCTCTTCCATTTCTCTCCAGAAAAAGTCCGGCTTCCCATGGATATCAACCAAACATGGCATATCAAGTTGCAGTAACACTAGGCACCTCCCCATGTATTAAGGTTGGGCAAGGTGACCCAGTGTGAGGAATAGGTTCCCAAGAGCCAGCCAAAGCATTAGTTAGGGACAGCTCCTGTTCCCATTGTTAGGAGTCTCACAAGAAGACCAAGGTACACAGCTGTCACATATATGCAGAGGATCTAGGTCAGCCCCATGCAGGCTCCCTGGTTGTCAGTTCAGTATCTGTGAGCTCCTATGAGCCCAGATGAGTTGATTCTGTGGGCCATGTTCTCGTGCTGTCCTTGACGACTCTGGCTCCTACAGTTCTTCCTCCCTGTCTTCCACAGGATCCCCCCCAGCCCTACCTACTGTCTGGCCATCACTGCCAGCTTTTTCCTGTGGATTCTGAGGGCTTAATTCAGGCCCTCGAGTCTGCAGTAAGTACTTCACCAAGTGTTTCCCACTCTTCTGCAGAAAAACAGCACCCATATTAATAGGGCAGCTCACGATTGCCTGGAACTTAGCTCCAGGGGGTCCAACAGCCTCTCCTGGCCTCCTTGGTCACTGTCACACTTGTGGCATACATTTACAGAGACACACAGGATGGTGGTTTAAATAAGAATAGTTCCCATAAGCTCAGATGTTTGGACACCCGGTCTCCAGTTGATGGTGTTGCTTGGGAGGGTTAGGAGGTATGGCCTTATTGGAGGAAGTATGTTACTTATTGGTGGAAGGCTTTGAAAAATTAAAGACCTCGTTTCAAAACAATGAAAAAAAAACCTTAAAAACAGTAACTAATATAAACACACATAAATAAAAATAAAATCTTATAAAACATGAGTGTCATATGTTTCCAGTTATCTATTGAAATGACCAAATGCTACTAGTGACTTTATTTTCTATTTATTTTTGTGAGACAGGGTCTCACTATGTAGCCCTCATTGTCCTGGAACTTGCTGTGTAGACCAGGTGGCCTCAACCTCACAGAGATCCACCTGCTTGACATGGGTGCTGGGATTGACACTCCTGTCCTCTGTAAGAGCAGTATGTGCTCTTAACCACTAACCAGTTCCTCCAACTCCCTATGTATTAGTCACCATTCTATGGCAGGAGCCATGTGACCTCTTCAGGGGACAAGGCCTGAAAACAGCACTTACAAGTTCTCCTTGTGGCAAGGCCCTGAAGAACCTGACCCATTGTGGCAAGGCCGATGGATAATTCACTGCATAACTCTGAGCAAGACCCCAGGACCATATGTGCTACCCGCTCTCCTTGCTTTCCTTATACAAACCATCTTGCTGGCTGCCTCTAGTTTCACTTTCTCGGGGCTATGGATGGAATAGCTATTGCATTAGGAAAATTTCCCCCTGATGACTCCCTCGGGGTGAGCCAGAGGGGATGTTGTTCAAAATACACAGTGAACCTGAGTCAGCCCCCAAAGCCTTTGATGTTTCAAGTGTGACCATGAACTCAGGCTTCTCAAGAACAGGATGTTGCCTTTCCAATGCACCTTGTAACTAGCCTGAAAGAGTCACAGTAGTTCATGACATTCCCAATTTGCATAACTGTTCTGGAGAGAACGATTTTAATCACAAGGGTCTAGGAGAAATGCACATCAATAGATGATATCAGGAGTTAATGGGAACAGTCTAGGAACAGGGAATGAAGCAGAATCAGAGAAACTCACAGTGCCCTCCTTTCTAATAGTTGTGCCAATGCTGTAGGAAGTTGAGAGGAAGGAGACATAACAAAAAGGGATAAGTAGTGCCAGCCATTGAGAGTAAGTTTCCAGTTATGTTGCCTATAGGATAAGTGGGGAACCCTGAAGAGAGAGACTGGTACAGAGTGTAGAACTGTTGTCTATAGGATAAGTGGGGAACCCTGAAGAGAGAGACTGGTACAGAATGTAGAACTGTTGCCTATAGGATAAGTGGGGAACCCTGAAGAGAGAGACTGGTACAGAGTGTAGAACTGTTGTCTATAGGATAAGTGGGGAACCCTGAAGAGAGAGACTGGTACAGAGTGTAGAACTGTTGTCTATAGGATAAGTGGGGAACCCTGAAGAGAGAGACTGGAACAGAATGTAGAACTGTTGTCTATAGGATAAGTGGGGAACCCTGAAGAGAGAGACTGGTACAGAGTGTAGAACTGTTGTCTATAGGATAAGTGGGGAACCCTGAAGAGAGAGACTGGTACAGAATGTACAACAGATTGATCCAGCTTTGGCTGGTGAGTTGATTGTGAGAACTCAGCCCCTACCTGATGTAAATATTAACCACTTTGAGGGAGACCTGCTCCCTCTTATTCCCCCAGGGTACTCTTGAGCAGGGAGAAATGAGAAATTGAGAGAGAGAGAGAGAGAGAGAGAGAGAGAGAGAGAGAGAGAGAGAGAGAATAGCCTTGGGAGGGCCTGGGTCTAAACCCACTAGCCCCTTCTGTCTCTACTAAATTTTTATTTTATTTACAAAAATAAATTTGTGTTAAAAGCAGTAAAGTCTGAGCAAGAAGACAGTACAAAGAATGTAAACATCACTACATTCAGCTCAGCCTGATTGAATGCTGAAAAACAAGTCTAAATGTTCTATGTGCCCTTACTAACAAGATACATTAATTCTATTTTACAAAGACAACATATTCTAATTTTCACTAGGAAGAACCAGTTTATCGAAGTCGATCCCAACGCCAAATGCCGGTGTCATCACAGACAGCTATGAAGATGCTGCTATCCCTGCTAAAACTGGTTTGTCAGATAAGAACACCACATTTATGAGGAGTCAGTGTTGTACATTGGCTTTATGAGGATCTTCTGCTTCTAAATCCCAAACATAAAGTTTGCCAACCTGATTGCCCAATGCAAGCATCTGTGTAAACATAGTTGAAAACATAAAATTAACACAATACCAAACACTAAGGTATTCAAATAAACCTAAAACAGCTTCCTTGCTTAGAGAAGCCTCAGCTCCAGCCTTGATGGCCCTCTTGACTAATTCTTGCATCTTATGTTACTGATTTGTAAGTAGAAATAAGAGCAATATTTCCTTGGCATCGTGAGAATATAAAGCTTTGCAACATTTCATGGACGGCGTTGCGGTACTTTTTCTCCACTTTAGACAGCAAGACTGGGATGCTCTTCAAAGCTTTGTTAGAGAAATCACTCAGTTAATTGTCTGACAAAATTGCAGCAGAATTTAATGTTTTAGATAATAGTTATTTTACCTTCCATGTTGATTTTTCTCTTAAGTTTTTCTAGAAAAAAGCTAGGTAAGATGATAAACACATTTAAAACACTGTATCTTAGGAACATAACATTACCAACACCTAACTGCCCATTTCTTTTATAACACTGTAGATAATGTGCAGCACCCAGGAGGCAGCCAAAGTAATCAACACAGGACCAATACAACCAATGTTCGAGGACAAGGAGCATGGACAGAACAGGAAAGGCTAGAACTACACGGTGTTTCAGAAGACAATTCCAAACGTAAAAGTATGTGCTGCCTTTTGCCAGAAATCCATAGAAAACCTCATGTACCAAATGTCACACTGGCTGTAATCAAATTGCCCAAGAATAGTCACATTAGAGTCACTAGGTTTAATTTTATCTATATCATCCTCCATTTTGCCAGGTTTCCAGCATACAATGGCATTTTCACAAGACTTAGAAAGTATCAAATCACCTAACCATCACACACAATCAACATAATTCCTATGTATGCCTCTGGTAGAAAAGTCAGGAAAGTGGATTTTCTGGGAAATAAATGGCCTGTTAGTTTTATTTGGGTTATAATCCTAAGATTCCTTAATCGCATTCATCATTCTCTTTGAGTTGATTCTCCAAAGTTTAAGAGGGTGAGCCTTACCACAGGACATTATTTTTTCACCCAAAAGATCATAATCAGCACTCAGAAAGAACTTCATCTCTGTGTCCTTCCATGCCTCCAAATATTGTCACAAGTGTGTCCATTTGGATATTCCATAATCATAAGGCATGATCTTTACTTACTGACAGGAGAAGATTTGGGTCTCGTGGGTGGAATTTCAACTCATTGATAGCATTTCCATGGCTAAAATAGTGCTTTATACACTGCATTATTATGGGATTAATTATCTTTTTTTGTTGTTTGTTTTTTGAGACAGGGTTTCTCTGTGTAGTTTTGGTGCCTGTCCTGGATCTTGCTCTGTATGTAGACCAGGCTCTCCTCAAACTCACAGAGATCTGCCTGACTCTGCCTGGCTCTGCCTCCCAAGTGCTGGGATTAAACGTGTGCACCACCACCGCCTGGCAGGATTAACTATCTTTATTATGCTTCTAGATCCAGCAACAACAAGGAGAGGGTGGCTAGTGTTGCTGCCATAGGTCTATGCACACGTATAAAAGTTTTCATCTGCATCAGCATCTACATAAGACTGCAATAACTGGATTTCCCCTAAAGGACTTTTTAAAGGAATGCCAAGGGGTGAGGCAAAAGACCTCTGACAGCACAGCCAAGTGTAGACCATCCCAAATACCTGGTGACCTTGCACATGGTCAAGCCATCCCCTTATGTGGCCCTGCTGGGTAAAGCAAACTCAGATCTCACTAGAAAACTTTTGTGGGCTCCCACAGGTCCCTCCTCTTAATTTTTTAAAGAGCCCCTCAGGCTCCATCAGATAGACTGAGGTCTGTCTTAGGTTGTTCTCTATGATTGTTTCTTCCATTACCCATCATGGAGATATGCTTTCCATCAAGCATACGCTGTCTTAGGCTGGAAGCTATCAAGAGAAAGTTACCCATCCTTGGCTCTCAGCCCTGGCACAGGTTCCTATTGAGCTTACAACCTACACAGCGATCTCCATAGCTGCCATACCTCCCAGTACAGGAGTAGAGGATGATAAAGATGGCATATCTTTTTTGGAATGGGTCTTAAGATGTCCAGAACAATTTTAGCTCTGCCAAGCCCTTTTTCAACTAAAACTCTTAATGCAAACTGCATCCAATAAACTACATCTAACTTAAAGATTTCCCTAGCTTTTTACCAAACTCTGGTTCCTTAACCTTAACATAATTCTGGTATAAACATCACCATACATATTTACAACTCTTAATTGACTTATCATCAATATACATATTTACTATTATCACTATACATATTTATACTTTTTAAGCTAGCTTACATAAGCATTTACACTCACATTCAAGATTACACTTAACAAATTCACATTCAACATATTCTTATTTATACTTCTTACAAGCCTATATTCATAAGAAAGCTCTATAGGACTACCTTAGAAAATATGTAGGAGAGATTTCTTAGAAGAACTATAAAGACTCTTAGCAGAACTAACTTGTACTAGAAAGAATCTCTTAGCAGAACTTGGTCTCATAGATATACTTCTTAGAACTATTAGAAAGACTTACATAATATCTACCCTAATATAAACTTACGTTCCATAGGACTACTACTTTCTTAGAACTATTAGAAAGGCTCTCAACAAGACAGGAAGTATGCAAATCATTTCTTTTTTTTTTTCTTGTTCTTTTTTTTTCAAGACAGGGTTTCTCTGTGTAGCTTTGCACCTTTCCTGGAACTCACTCTGTAGCCCAGGCTGGCCTCCAACTCACAGAGATTCGCCTGCCTCTGCTTCCCAAGTGCTGGGATTAAAGGCATGTGCCACCACAGCCCAGCTTGTAAATCGTTTCTAGAGTTCAGAGTTTACAGTAAAGTTCAGAGTTTATAATCAGCTTTGAAAGTTTGAAACAAAATCTAATTCTTTAATGGCTCTCCCGCAAGCCTGAGATTTAGTGAGTGTTGTTATAAAAACTCTGTTAAGAGCTATTCCAGTTTACAGCAAACCCAAAAAGGAAGAAAAGAGATGAGAATTTTCTGTTTCTGAATTGCTTAGCTGGCAGCTCAACAAACAATTTCCCCTTAGAAGATAATTGTCTAAGTTGGAGTGGGATTCCAGACCTGCAGCCTTTAGCAGGTTCCTCTGTATACCAAAAACATTGCTAAAACTTAATCCCAAATTCCTCAGCAATCCAGAGGTCTTCTTATTCTCCTACTATCCCCAGACTGCAAGATGGAATCTCAATATCAGAGAAATTGATTTAGCTGCTTATCACTCCAGTTCCTCTAAAGGAGTGTCATTAGAGGTGACATTTCTCTGTTCCACAGTCATCACCAAACTCAGACAATTTTCTCCTTTCTTAATTTTTTAAGCTGTCCATGAGTTCTTTTAACAATGCTAATATTTCTGATAGATTTTTTTTTTTAGCCCAGCGTTTCTTGGCAAAGTTATTTGTTCACCAAAACTGCTACTATTCAAAGGAGTCAAGAACATAGATGTTATTTGATGAAACACATTCTTAATTGGCTTACTCTGAGGAAGAACATTTCATGAGCTTCTCAACCTCTGATGTTATTAGTATTAGCAGCTGTGATATACACTAACCATGAGTTATTTAACTCAGACTGTTCTCACAAACATCAGCAAGCATTCTGATTTAGCATTGTTTTCTTTTTCTTTTTTCTTCTTCTTTTTTTTTTTTTTTTTTTTTTTGGTTTTTCAAGACAGGGTTTCTCTGTGTAGCCCTGGCTGTCCTGGAACTCGCTATGTAGATCAGGCTGGCCTTGAACTCACAGAGATCTTCCTGCCTCTGTCTCCCGTAGCATTGTTTTCTTATAGATAACTTTCAAGTGAAGTGACTCTTTTGTGATATTTGAAGATTTTTTTGAAGTTTGTTCCCATCTATAAAGCAGTCATTTCTTTTTGAATACCTGTTTCCTTGTCTCCCTATTAGATTTGCAAAGAAATCATTCATTGCAGGCTGTTTGTTCAAGAGGCAAAGAACTTTTTTATTTGCCCATAAGTTTCTTTATATCTAAAAGAATGTTCAGCGTGTGGACTGATTTCCCTTGCTTTTTTAAAGGATTTTAAAGTGGCTTGTTGTTGCCTGGCAGTGGTGGCACACGCCTTTAATCCCAGCACATGGGAGGCAGAGGCAGGCTCAAGGCCAGCCTGGTCTAGGACAGGCACCAAAGCTACAGAGAAACCCTGTCTCGAAATACCGGAAGAAAAAAAAAGTGGTTTGTTGACAAACGGTATTAGCACTTTAAATGTCTCCTGAGAGACAAGCTGTTGATCACCTGTTTGTTTTTGGGAGATAAAGCCAAGCTTTTTACCAATGTTTGGGGGAAAAAAAACACAATATTTTAAGCTGAGCTTGAAAGATTTTGTCCCAGTTTATCTACCCTTTCTCCACACCAGCTTGCCTGTGCTGTCTTGCTTCTACACACTACATTTCCCAGGATCCCTTTCCCTATACTGGCCCACTGTTACTAGCTACCTTTCGGACTCCATTTCCCATAGTTCCTTTCGGGTCTGCCATTTCTGTTTCCCTTTACACAGCCAAAGTCAAGTTTCTGCTTGGCCTGAGCCAAACCTCCTGCTTCTTCACCACAGGAGATTGAGAGATCTTGGCTCTCTCTGAGCTGGCATTGCTAGGCGTTCCCCCTTACTGACACTGCTCCCAGAGCTAAGTGCACCCGCCCGCTTGTGCACTCGGGCAGGTCCCTCCGTGCCTGGAGCAAAATTCCCTTGGGGCTTGCTTTTTTTTTTTTTTTTTTTTTTTTTTTTTTGAGTTACACTGTCAGTGAAAGCACTCTAAACAAAGCTTTTTCTCAGCCCTTTCAGAGAGACTTCTCCCCGCCCCATAGAAAAGAAAGCTTTATTCCTGGATAGTTGTCATGGCTTATCTCCTCCCCCAGCTACAAAGCCCCTGAGAGGCTCAGCTTCACTGCATTCTCATTGCCAGTAGCCCTTACTCAGGTCCTATACCATCTCTGTTGTGGCTTCATCTTGGGGGACCAGCTGTCCCTGTTTCAGCTTTCTGCCTGCACTCTCGATAGGCACTAACCACAGGGAACTTCTGGCTGCTGTTTTTACTAGCAGAGAGGATTTGCCTTCACTATATTTCTTCTTAGAGTAAACCACAGGTGATTTTCCCATGATGTCATTAACAGGTGAATCTAATCTTTTTCCTTACAGAAAGAGAAATCTCTGAGAAGCAAAGATCTAAAAGGCTTTTTAGCATTTAGAGAGAGAGAGAGAGAGAGAGCAATTTTTTTTCTAAGAAAGCTTTTAGTTTAAGAGAAAAAGATTAAGTTGTTCCCAAGACTTCTGTTCTCTAAACTGTTTGGCTTCATGACCAGGAGGAAACTAATTCTTCATCCGTATCTGCCTCAGGGGAAATCTTTTTCTTCTGCTGCTTGGACTTAGCATTTTAGCTGCCCCCAGGCCAAAATCTTCCATAGGAATATTTTTTTCTGCCTGTTTTTTTTGTTTGTTTGTTTTGGTTTGGTTTGGTTTTTTTGGTTTTTCGAGACTCTGCTTCTTTTTTATTTTTTTTTCCCCAGGATTTTTCGTTTATAACCCCATAATTTGAAAATTAAGGATATGGTTCCTCTGTCTTGCTGCTTACTTTAAAGCTATATTCCTACACTATACTTTTCTAAGTTCTTTCCTTATTTTTCATAGATAGAAATCTGAGACAGAAAGCGAGAAATCTTGATAGAGAAGATTCTATGCTGCAGCCTTGTATTCAGACATCCTTTCAGTCCCTTTTTTGATCCTCCCAAGAAGAAAAACCCCCACCTTCACTTTCACTACAAAACCGGACCAATCCAACTGCTTCCCATGGGGCTTTCTCTCCAAGCTTTGCCAAGTACTCTGAGTCCCTGTTTCAGTCTCTTTGTCTCTTCATGGAATGTGTGTCAGAAAATGGCAGTGCTGCCGGTTGGTGGTGGTGCCCACCTTTAATCCCAGCACTCAGGAGGCAGAGGCAGGCGGAGCTCTGTGAGTTCGAGGCCAGCCTGGGCTACAGAATGAGTTCCAGGACAGCCAGGGCTACACAGAGAAACCCTGTCTTGAAAAACAACAACTACAACAAAAAGAAAGTGGCAGCATGACATGGCCTAAGTGGGGGCTTTTCAGCCTCCTCTGGTCAAAAGGTCACCCATCAGACACCTGTTCAGACCCAAAAGAAGAGTCAGCAGTGTCTCATGGGGAAAAATAACCAATAAAATAAAGCCATCCTTCAAGTCGCTGAAGAATCACCTAGGCAACCATTATCATTATGACTCACATGTCACAGGTGTTATCTACAGCCATGCTAGTAGGAGAGTGATAGTGTACACTCCGCTGTTTGAGCAGCTACATTTTCAAAGGCAACTGAAAGCAAGTAGCTAAGGAAGCATAGGGGCTCAGTTTCAGAAATAAAAAGTAGAAGAGATTGCTGAGCACAAAGGAGACTAGGCAAACTGTTTATTGGCTCGCAAAGATCAAGGCTGGGATCCTGTTCTCCCACTCAGTCTTAGAGACCTAGGTATTCTTTTGATGTGTCCTTGAAACATGCTTCAGAGCTATGGAAGGTGCGGGTTTCAATTGTGAGCCCTTTTAGTAATGCCTAGTTGATGCTGGTGGCCCACCAAGCAAGGGTTCTGTTTTATTCCAAGAGGCGCAGACTGTTCTCCTAGCCTAGTTATCCTGGATCTGTTTATCTCTCTCTTGTCACTATCTTGTTCAATCTAATTAGCAGTCCTGCTCAGTGTAGATCTTTATCCCCAAATATGTTTCAGCTGAATGACTCTTCAGACCCAGGCTGGTGTAGCCTTCTATCTATCTATCTATCTATCTATCTATCTATCTATCTATCTATCTATCTATGGTTTTTTGAGACAGGGTTTCTCTGTGTAGTTTTGGTTCCTGTCCTGGATCTTGCTCTGTAGACCAGGCTGGCCTCGAACTCACAGAGATCTGCCTGGCTCTGCCTCCTGCATGCTGGGATTAAAGGCGTGTGCCATCGCCGCCCAGCTGGTGTAGCCTTCTTATGCTATTCCATGGACCATTGCCACTGGAGTGTGGGGACCCCTTACAGTCTTGGTTCCTGTTCGCTCCTATTTGGCTTTCTGTGCTTTCTGTCAGTATATATTGGCTGTTGTCTTGGGTTCCCAAAATGCCCTATTGCTGCCCCAAGTATCTTTCTGCATAAATGCTGGCAGTGTAGGTTACATAGCTTTTAATGGTTGTCCCTATTTGCTCATATTTAGTTTTTGGTGTGTGTGTGTGTGTGTGTGTGTGTGTGTGTGTGTGTGTGTGTGTTTCTGGAAATGGGCTCTAGAGCCTTTTACTTGCTAATCAGGTACTCTATCATTGAGCTACACCCCCAACTTCTTTTTTTCTTTTTTAATTTGAGACAGGGTCTCACTATGTAATCCTGACTGTCCTAGAAACTCCCTTTGTAGACTAGGCTGATCTTGAACTCACAGAGATCCTCCTGCCTCTGCTTCCCAAGTGCTGGGATTAAAGGTGTTCGCCACTATGCCTGTCTCCTATTTTTGTATTGGAAAGGGATAACAGCATCTAGTTTCATTGTACAGATAAATCTTACTATAAAAGAAAGATAGCAGGGTTGAGGAGATGCCTCAGTGAATAAAGGTGCTTGCTGCCAAGCCTGATGACCCAACTTGGATCCCCAGGACCTATATGGTAGGGGAGAGAACCAACCTCTGAAAGCTATCCTTTACACATGTGCCATGGTATACACATGCCCCCACACCAGATAAGTAAAGAAATGAATCATAAAAAGTTTAAAGAAAAATGGAAAGCCCTCTGAGTATGGGGCAGGGAAGAAAGCTAGCAGTTGAATAACTTGAACATTAAAATGGAAAACCAAAAAAGAAACGTCAAGTGCATCAACTTCTGAGAGCATGACAGGTGTGTGTGTGTGTGTGTGTGTGTGTGTGTGTGTGTGTGTGTCCTTTTTGTGGAGCTGCATCTGTGCACCAGGTGACAGAAAGCATTATGAATAGACAGGGAGTGAGCAAACAAAAGAAGGTAACTTTTTGCAACTGCTGAAATCTAACCCTCCAGGTGAAGATGCTGGAGGTTCAGGGCATGGTGGGATAATGGCACCTGTTACGGTAATACAGCCTTTTAGTAGGAAGATCTTGAAAGTGGACTTTACTCACCACCGCTATCAATAGACAAAATGAATGCATGCTCAAACCTGAGTACAAGGGGACTCTAAGAGTTCATAACCCTGGGCTGAGAAGATAGTTCAGCAGATAAAAGTGCTTGCTGCACAAGCCTGAGCCTGCTGCGCAAGCGTGATGACTTGGAGTTACAGAACCCAAGCACAAGCTGGGCACACTGATGCACGTGTGCAAACCCAGCATACTTGTGTCCAGAGAGAAGGCAAAGAGAGCTCCCAGAAATGCAAAGGCTAGATAACATGCCAACACCCACGGCTGTCTTGACCTAACTTCTACATGCGTGCCATGTATGCCCTCACATATGAACACACACACACACACACACACACACACACACACACACACAGAGAGAGAGAGAGAGAGAGAGAGAGAGAGAGAGAGAGAGAGAGAATGATGCACAAATACATATTTTAGGTGCTTTTTAAAGTGTTAATAAACTTTACAGTAAATAAATGTGCAGGCTTTTGGCAAACACTTCTTTTTACATTAGTGTGTGTGTTTGTGTGTAGGTGCATGTGTGGAGGTCAGAGGACACCTGTGGGGGTCAGTTTTCTCTTCCCCTATGTGGGTCCCAGGGATCAAACTTAGGTCATCAGTCTTGGCAGCAAATTCCTTTACGTGCTGAGCCATCTTGCTGAGCCTTGGTAAATACCTTCTAAACTAAATATTTGATGTTTAAAATGATGTATGAAAGAGAAATATATAGGTTTGATTTTAAATCAGCATTTAAAAAACCTGACAATGCCGGGCGGTGGTGGCACACTCCTTTAATCCCAGCACTCAGGAGGCAGAGGCAGGTGGTTCTCTGTGAGTTGGAGGCCAGCCTGGGCTACAGAGTGAGTTCCAGGACAGCCAAGACTGTTTCACAGAGAAACCCTGTCTTGGGGAAAACAAAAACAAAAACAAAAACAAAAACAAAAACAAAAACAAAACCCTGACATGCTCTTTGATATAAATTCTCAATTTTTTTTTTTAAAGACAAGGTTTCACTATGTAGCTCTGGTTGTCCTGAAAACTCACTATGTAGATCAGGCTGACCTCAACTCACAGAGATCCGCCTGCCTCTGCCTCCCAAATGCTGGGATTAAAGGCGTGCACCACTATGCCTGACATACATTTTCATTTTTTAAAAAGCAAAATGTTTGGATTTTGGATATTTCTAAACCTTCCTCAATATTATTGTTGCTGTTGTTTCCCCCCCACACACACTTTTTTTTAGAGACATAGTCTCATGTAGCCCAGACTGGCCTGAAGTTCACTATGTAAAGATAACTTGGAACTTCTGAACCTCCTTCTACCTCCAGCTTATGGGTGCTGGGATTACTACTACACCCTGTTTATGCAGTGCTGAGGATCCAAACCAGAGTCTTGCACTTGCTAGGCAAGCACTCTACCACTGAGCTAAATCTCCAACCCCAGAGGATGATATTATCTTCTATTATTTAAAGTTATGTCTATTGATAGTATTGAGAACCTTCAATTGAAGGATGTGAAAGCAATGATTTATTGAGAAGACTGGCATGGGGGTCCTTAACATAATATACAAACCACTATTCCCTGTTGGAAAACAATTAGAGTAGACAACATGATCCATTTAAAATACTTAGTGAAGGTCTGTGGAGATAGTATGAAGACCTGAGTTCAATCCCTAGAGACCTTTAAAAATGTCCATCATTGGGGCTGTAGAGATGGCTCGTTGGTTAAGAGCACTGACTGCTCTTCCAGAGGACCTAGGTTCGATTCCCAGTACCCACATGGCAGCTCACAACTGTCTGTAACTCCAGCTCCAGGGGACCCAACACCCCCTCACAGACATACATTTAGGTAAACACCGATGGAATGGACATTAAACAAAAATAAATAAAATATTTTAAAAATGTCCATCATGCTGGTGTGTACTTGTAATCCTAGCTCTGGGTAGATGGAGACAGAACAATGCTAGTCGTTATTGACTAATTAGTGAACTCCAAGTCAATGAGAGACCCTGTCTCAAAGGAGGTGGATGGTGTTTCTGAAGCTTGTCCTATGGCCATGTACATGCACACACACTCAGATGCACACATGCTCACACACATAAATAACTTACTTATTGAGCTGAGTGTAGTGGTGCATGCCTAGAACCATGGCATTTAGGAGGTAGAAGCAGGAGGATCTGCAATAAGTGGTTAGCTTTGGTACATAGCAAGTTCAAGGCCAGCCTGAACTTCTTCTAATAATAATAATATAATAATATTATGGGTAATATAATATTAAGCTCCTACTCTTTGTCAGGGATGGCTCTAAACTTGGAGACTAAACAGAAAACAAAACAAACAATTCCTACCTATAGAAGATTATATTCTGATAAGGAAAGCAATTTAAAGCAGATATAGTTAGCCAGGTGGTTGTGACGCACACCTTTAATCCCAACACTCGGGAGGCAGAGGCAGGTAGATCTCTGAGTTCAAGGCTAGCCTGGTCTACATAGAGTTCCAGAACAGCTAAGGCCACTCAGGGAAACCTTGTCAGAGAGAGAGACAGAGAGCGAAAGAGAGAAATTCAGGGGTTGAGAGGGGTCACATGTGAGTGACAGTTGTGTAGCTTGGTCTGTTTGTAGCAGTGAGATCAGAACCTGTCCCTGGCACTTAGCCAGCTTTTGGAACCTGTTCCCTATGCTGGAGTACCTTGCCCAGCCTTGATGCAGGGGGAGGGGCTCGGTCCTGCCTCAACTTGACGTGCCATGCTTTCTTTGTTCAAGCCCATGGGATGCCTGCCCTTTTCCGAATGGAGGCAGAGGAGGAGTGGATGGGGCGGGGGTGGGGGGGTAGATGGAAGGTGGGGGAGGGAACGGAGGAGAGAGGGGAAACTGTGGTCAGTATGAAAAATAAATGAAAAAAGTTAACTAAAATAAAAGAAGAAAAAGAAAAACTATGAAAAAAATTCAGGGGCTAGAGAGATGGCTTAGTGGTTAAGAGGACAGATTGCTCTCCCAGAAGACTGTGTTTGATCCCCTGCACCTACATGGCATCTCACAACCTCTGTAACTCTAGTCTCAGGGGATCCGATGTCCTCTTCTGGCCTCTCAGGGCACTGCCTGAATGTAGTGCGCTGAGCTATCTGCAGACAAAACCCTTTTGCATGCCTTCACATACTGCTTCAAGCTTCTATGCTCATTGCTCAACTAATGACCCGGACATTTGAGTAACAAATAAATACATTTCTTTCTCTTTGTAACACAGAACAATTAACACATGTTTTCCCATCCTCAAAGAAAACTGCCATCACAGCCTTCCAAGAAGTTACAAATGAGTTCATTCTTTGTTCATGCAAAGCTATAATGTAGCTTTTTTAACTAAGGGAATTACTACAAGAAATAATTTGTAAACAGAATAGCTGGAGGCCATACTTTTGAAAGGATGTTTAGGTTTCTGTATCCCAGGGAAAGGGTGATCCTTGATTTCACTTGTGACGGAGATGAACTGATCTGATAGGTTACTTCTTGTTTCATTTTGAACTCTCAGTGTTGACCAGACTGAACTCAAACTAACAGATACCCACCTGCCTCTACCTCCTGGGTGCTGGGATCAATGGCATGTACCTCCTTACCCAGCTTTCTTCTGCTTAATATACAATATTACTTATACTTTTGAGTACACACCCTTCTACACATTTTAACAATGTAGATAGTGTTTACCACACTAGAGGTGGTGGGACCTAGGAGAATGGAGCCAGTAAATGAGGCAGACTAAAGTCTCATGCAATAGTCAACTTTATTCAGAGCATCAGACAATTTATGCTCTGAGGGTTAAGAAGACTCACATGAGTAACGTGGACAATCACAGGGACAAGCCACAACTATCAGACAAGCCGCACATGGCAAAAACGTTCTTCCATAGAGGCCTATAAGCAAATAACAGTGGGCAGTTGTAATGAATAATCCGAAGTAAACTCACTCCTATCCGCTACACCTGGGAGGGTCACGAAAACACATCCCAGGAACAATTCTGTTTTCAAAGAAACTGAGGTCACAAGACTCGTGTCTGTTTTCTTGGAGTTTTCTCACAGGCACTCAGAATTCTCACACGACTCCATTCTTGAACTGTGTTCTAACACGAGCATATTTAAATTGTACAGTCACTTAGGAAGTAGGTATCCCCTACATTACAGATAACAGAAACCTGTCACAGAGACTTAAAAACTTTGCTTAAAGTCATAAAGCTAATACATGGGAGAGCTGTTATCGGCATAGATTGGTGTGTTCTGACAGATACAGTGTTAATCACAACAGACAAGAATAAGACCACTACCTCAATTCTTGAGCCAATTTGAAGCAAGCTTTATTAAATACTGGCCAGTACTATGGATACTGGCCAGGTCCATACCCGAGACCCATGCTCAGAATATGGCACCAAATTACATTAGTCAGGGGCGTATACAGGCAAAAACCAACAAGACTATGTATGTACTTCTAACATTCATCCAATCAGAAGCAAGCATACATCCTGATGTACTTCTTGCCTACATGTGATCAAGCACATATCCTGTGCAGTTGGAGCAGCCAAGCTTGTACATGAACAATAGGCCCCAGCATTCCAGGAATTATCTGTCCCTGGGCATATGGGGCTCACAGGTTAGAGGTGTGGTTTTGTTTTATAGATTTCTTATGCACAGTAATTTAAACTTAAAACATAATGTTAGCCGTCACATTAGATCATAGGCAACATACAGATCAATTGAAAGAGTAACCTTTCTCCACTCATTTATCTTGTATCTTTGTAAAAAAAACAAAACACCATATGTTCACACATGTATAGGTCTATTTCTGGCCTCTAATCTATTATACATATCTAATGGTATTTTGACATCAATCTTACGTCGTCTAGCAACTGTAGCTTTACAGTAAGTGTTGGAAATCGGGTAGCTTTAGTCTTCCATTTTGTTTTTTTCCAAAGCTATTTTGGCTATTCTCAGCCCTTCACACTTCCATTTGAAATTCAGAACCACCTTGTCAGTTTCTACTGGAAAGCTTGCTGGAATTTTGATTGTGAGGTTGCATTTAATATAGAGATCAGGGTTGTTGAAATGGCTCTGTGGGTAAAGGTACTTGCTGCCAAGCCTGATGATCTGAATGTGATCCGTGGGACTCACATCATGGAAGGAGAGAACTGACTCACGAAAGTAATCCTGACCCCACACATGAACTATGGCATGCATGAGCACTCTTACACACACACACACACACACACACACACACACACAGAGAGAGAGAGAGAGAGAGAGAGAGAGAGAGAGAGAGAGAGAGAGAGAAATAAAAATAAATACATAAATGTTGACTTTTCAATGTTAATGTATCCACCAAAAGCAAAAAGAACAACAGCAATGAAAGGCAAATGTGTCGTGTTTAAAAATAAGGCCATTGAAATGACTTAGCAGGTCAAGACACATGTCACCAAGCCTCCTAACCTGAGTTCAGTCCCCAGGTCCCACATGCTAGAAGAAGAGAACCCACTCCAGAAAATTGTCCTCTGTCTCACACACGCGCGCCATGGCCCCCAATTGTGTACACACACACACACACACACACACACACACACACACATACACACACACAATCATTAAATAAATGTAATTTTCAAATGTTTAAATAGTATACAGGGGCGAGAGAGATTGCTGCTCAATAGATTCCCAGCCATGGGGCTCATAGCCCTCTGTTACTCCAGTTCCAGGGGATCTGACACTTTCCTCTGGCCTCTGTGGACACCAGGCAGACATCTGGTGCACAGACACATATGCAGGTAAAAACCCACACACAGGAAATAAAATAATAATAAAATAATGTACAGATCAACTCGGAAGGAAGGGGTATGTTATGGCAAGTCTTCTGACCCGAGAATATAGTCTCTCTCTCCACTTTCAGTTCTCATTTATCTCAGTGATGCTCTGCAGTTTTCAGTGTACGAATCTTTAATATCCTTGTCATATTTATTGCTAAGTTTATCATAGTTTGATGCTATTCTAAATGGTGTTTGGGAGTTTTTAAATTTCTGATTCTTGCTCTTGTATTAAAAAGTGACTTTAGACTATCGAATTGCGCTTTCGTTTCTGAGATAAAATTCACTTGCCCATGCTCAGCTAGCCAGTATATATAATCAGATTTAATTTGATAAACTTTTATTAGGATTTTGATATAGATATGCATGAAGGATATGAATCTTTTTTTTTTCTTACAGTCTTTGTCAATTTTTGCTGTCAAGATATTGCCAGCCTTGTAGAATAAGATGGGAGGTTGTATTGTTACTTTTCTGTTGCTGTGATCAAACATTATAATGAAAAGCAACTTAAGGGAGAAATTTTGGCTTGTGGTTCCAGAGGGAGAGTCCATAAATAATGGGGAGACATGGTAGCAGGCGGCTGGAGAGGGAAGCTGAGAGTTCACGTCTTTAATCTCAAACAGGAAACAGAGACCGTGAACTAGAAGGAGGGCGATGCCCACCCCAGTGACATGTTTCATCCAGCAAGGGCCTACTTCCTAAACCTCCCCCAAAACATCGCCAACTGGGAGCCAAATGCTCAAACACCAGAGCCTATGAGGAACATCATTCAAACTACCTCAGAGCTAGTCATTCCTTCCTCTTGAGTTTTCTGAGGGGTTGTGAAGAATTCCTTTGATTTTTAACTTAAACACTTCATGAAATTCACCAATGACAGTATCTATGCCTGGCATTTTCTTTCTTTTTTCTTTTTTTTTTTTGTGGGGGGGGGAAGTTTAAGAAGACAGGGTTTCTCTGTGTAGTCTCAGCTGTCCTGGAACTCATTCTATAGACCAGGTTGGCCTCGAACTCATAGAGATCCATCTACCTCTGCTCCCAAGTGCTGGGATTAAAGGTGTGCGCCACCCCTGCCCTGCTGGCATTTTCTTTGAAGGTTTGTAATGGAAAATTCTGTCTCTTTAATATGGGACTTCTCAAACTACCCAGCCCTCAAGATTAACCAGTTTTATTTATTTTTCTCAGAATAATGGCTTTGCCTTTCATCTTTCTCTGTTATCTATGTCCTTGATTTCTGCTGTGGTCTTCAGTATTTCTTTTCTTCTATTGATTTGGGATTTAATTTGCTCTTCATCTTCTATTTATTCATGCTGGTTTTAGACCTTGTGAGTTTCCAATATAAAATTTTTTTTTTTTTCGAGACAGGGTTTCTCTGTGTAGCTTTGTGCCTTTCCTGAGACTCACTTGGTAGCCCAGGCTGGCCTCAAACTCACAGAGATCCGCCTGGCTCTGCCTCCCGAGTGCTGGGATTAAAGGCGTGCGCCACAACCGCCCGGCCCAATATAAATGTTTAAGCTATAAAATTTTGATGAAGGACATGAAGCTGAGGCAGGGGGATCTCAAGTTCAAGGCCAACCTAGGCTACATAGTCAAGCCATATCTCGGAGAAAAAAATCCCCCAAGTACTACTTTAGTGCCATCCCACAATTTTTCTATATTGGGTTTTCATTTTCATTCAATTTAAACTGTTTTCTTTCTGTGTGTGTATGTACATGTGTGTCCTGATAAATGCAAGCAGATGTGTGGGGGCCAGTGGACAACCTCGGGTGTCATTCTTCAGCGGGCACTTTCTACCTTTTCGTTTGAGACAGGCTTTCTCGTTGGCCTGGATCTTGGCCGAGTAGGCTAGGCAGGGTTGGCCAGTGAGATTCAGGTATCTGCCTGTCTTTGTTTCCTATCTTGTCATGGATGGGATTACAAATATGTGCCACCATATACACAATGGAGTACTACTCAGCAGTAAAAAACAATGACATCATGAAATTTGCAGGCAAATGGATGGAAGTAGAAAACATCATCCTGAGTGAGGTAACCCAGATTCAGAAGGACAAACATGGTATGTACTCACTCATAAGTGGATACTAGATGTAGGGCAAGGGATGGCCAGACTGCAGCCCACGGCTCCAGAGAGGCTAGCTGACAGGGAGGGACCCTGGGACGGACACATGGATGGCCCAGTGAAGTAGAAGTGGATGGGATCTGCATGAGTGGGCTAGGGGTGGAGGGGTGGCCGAGGGCAAGGAATGGGGGGTGAGAACATAGGAAAATGGGAGGGTCGAGCTGGAGCGGGGATGGAGTGGAGAGCAGGGAAGGAGATACCATGATAGATGAGGACATCATGGGAATAGGAAGAGGCAGGGTGCTGGGAAGGCTCTCAGGAATCCACAAGGATGACCCCACCTTGGACTGCTGGCAGTGATCCAGAGGGTGCCTGGACTGGTCTACTCTGGTGACAAGTCTAGTGAACACCCTAACCATCATCATAGAGTCTTTGTCCAGTGACTGATGGAGGCAGATGCAGAGATCCACAGCCAGGTGCCAGGCTGAGCTCCAGGAATCCAATTGATGAGAGAGATGAGAGATTCTGCAGGCCGGGGACATCGAGATCATGATGGAAGGACGTGCAGAGATGACCGGCCACACTAGTGGAAGCCCATGAACGTAGACTAGTAGCTGTGGAGCCCCCATGGGATTGGACTAGGCCCTCTGGACACGGAAGACAGTTGCTTACTTAGCCCAAACTATTTGGGGGACACCTGGGCAGGGGGATCCATCCCTGGTACATGGGCAGGCTTTTGGGAGCCCGGTGCCTGCGTGTGGCACCTGGTGCAGCCTTGGTGCAGTGGGGAGGGACTTGGACCTGCCTCAGCTCTGTGTGCTGGACTCTGCTGACTCCCCATGGGACACCTTGATTTGGAGGATGTGGGGATTGGGGGGTGGCTTGTGAGGGAGGGCTGGGGGGTGGGAGGAGGGAGGAAGTGGGATCTGTGGGTAGTATGTAGGGTGAGTATAAAATTTCTTAATAAAAAAATGAAAAAAAAATATGTGCCGCTACACCAGCTTCTTATGTAGGTTCTGGGGATCTGAGCTCAGGGCCTTACACTTTGAAGGCAAACATTTTCATGACTGAGCCATCTCCCTAGCCCCCAGTGTAAATACTTCCAATCATTCTTAGGCTTTTCTCTTTTAACCTATGGATTATTTGGATATGTATTATTTAGTTTTCAAATGTTAGGGCATTTTATAAATGTTTCTGTTTGGGCGTGTTTTTTCAAAGATTATTATTTTTTTAATGTGTACAAGTATTTTTGCCTGCGTGTGTGTATAGATGCACCACATGCATATCTGCCTGGTTTCCCAGGGAGTCCAGAAGAGGGTATCAGATTCCTGGGAGCTGGAGTTACAGATGGTTGTGACCACCATGTGAATGCTAGGAACCAAACCCAGGTCCTCTGCAAGAGCAAGTGCTCTTAACCATTGAGCCATCCCTCCAGCCCTGGTTTGCTGTTTTAAATTTAACTCCATTGTACTTAGAAATTATATATGACCTGGAGCCTTTTACTGATTTTATCTTTCTATTTTAATTTTGTTTTTTTTCCCTTGTTTGTTTATATTAAGCCAGGGTCTCACTCTGTGGACCATGCTGGTCTTAAACCTGCTGCAGTCCAGCTTCTGCCTCCCAAGTGCTGGATTATTGAACACCACCCAAAACTGATTTTATGACTCATAAAATGGTCCACCTCGGCAAATGTGCTATTTTGCTATTACTGGGTGTAGTGTTTTATAACTATCAAAGGGTCAGATGTGTTGATTACATTGTTAAAATGTTCTATGGCTTTGCTGATTTTCTGTCAACTTATTCTATTAATTAAAGCAAGGGAGTGAAAACAAAATCAGATTTTATTTTAGAAGACAAGATAGCATGTAGCCTGGCCTCAAACTCATAGCTCATACATAGCTGAGGAAGATAATCTTGAACTCCAGATCCACCTAATTCCACTTCCCAATGCTGAAATTATAGAAATGCATTACCACATATGGCTGATTCGCTGAAATTCTACTGTGTTTGTTTTGAAGTTCTGTTCTTTGGTGTATAAACATTTTTATCATGTTCTGATGAATTCATTCCTTTATCAGTAAGAAATTTGACTTTCTTAATATCACATAGTATAGCACTCTCTAATCTATAAGCATAAACATAAATATTTAGATGCCACTTCAACATGCACATCATATCTATTTAGCAAAACTCAGCAGCCAATTGGTGGTGGTGCATGCCTGTAATCCCAACACTCAGGAAGCAGAGGCAGGTGGATCTCTGAGTTTGAGGCCAGCCTGGTCTATAAAGCAAGTTCCAGTGTAGCCAAGGCTACACAGAGAAACCTTGTCTCAAAAAACAAACAAAAATTTCATTGCTTGTTTATCCACTCAGTTCAAGAGAAACATCCTCATCACTTCCAGTTGCTAGCTATTATGAATAAAGCTGCTATAAGCATTTGCATATAATATTTTTGGGTTCATATATATATAAAAATATATATATATAATCAGACCCCTTTCTGTGCATAGCAGGATTAAATAAATATGTGCAGTATGATGAATGCTGTGCCCAAATTTCTTTATGTCAGAAGACATATACAAATACACACGAAAAGACAGCAAGATTGAACTCAGTGACACTGGGGTTATAATCAAAGATAACAAAGTGAACCATGCTAACCTTAATATATACACACAAATGAATAGAAGCAGAAACAATTAGAGATGCGTGTGTGTTATGGTTTGGATATAAAATGTTCCAAAGCCAGGCGATGGTGGCACACACCTTTAATCCCAGCATTTGGGAAGCAGAAGCAAATGGATCTCTATGAGTTCAAGGCCTGGTCTACAGAGCGAGATCCAGGACAGGCACCAAAACTACACAGAGAAACCCTGTTTCAAAAATACAAAAAAAAAAAAAAAAAAAAAAAAAAACCCAAAAACAAAACAAAACAAAATGTTCCAAAGGTTCATGTGTTGAAGACTTGGGGACCAGCTGGTGGTGCTCTTGAGAAGAGATTGGCTAATGAGGGCACTATGTACTTCAATGGATTAATCTATTAATGAATTCTTCAATGGATGAGCTATTTGGAGGTGGGGGTAGTCAGAGGGGGAGTGCCTTGTCACTCACTTACCTCCTGTCTACCATAAGCTTTCCTCTGTCACACCCTTCTGCCTTGCCACGGGCCTAAAAGCAATCAGGCAGCCAGTCATAGATGGAACCCTCTGAAACTGTGAGCCTGAACAAATGCTTCTGCATTTCCCCCTCAGATGTCTTGTCGTGGTGACAAAAAGCTAACTGATAGTTTGTGGATATGTGGGTCAGCATTTCATGCAGCTGTTCCTAGCTCTGTCCACTGAAAGACCTAGAAGAAGTGACACTCAATTGCAACAACTTCACCTACAACCTAGACCTTTTTTTCTAAATGCTATTCTCCATTAAAAGGAACTAAGGATAGAGAATGGGCTGAGTCCAGGACCAGGGAAGAGTATCTTGTAATACCAGAAAGTAAAGAGGTGCTCTAAATAATACAGACGAAGATGATGCTATGTCAAAGGACTCAATGGCCAAAGTCAAAACAGATTGAACGTGTATGTTGTGTTGTGTGTGTGGTGTTAAAGAAAAGAGGGCAAGAGGACAGACACACACGGTAATGCACATCCACAATCCCAGGACTCCAGGAACAGAGACAGATGGATCTCTGAATACAAGGCCAGCCTGATATACATAGCTGCCATATCTGGCACAGCTTGGTCATAGAACCTGACTGAGGCAACATGGGAATGAAGAAATGACAGTCACTGGAGAAACAACAGATGCACATACAGAAAATCTGGAATCAGGTGGTCTGTGCTCAGTGTGATGGAGGGCATCCCAGAATCTCAGTGCATTTATTATGTACAGTGCAAGCAGAAGGCATCAGCTAGTCTCTGTTGGGAGCAGTCCAAGGCTATAACATCCAGGAGGAGGAGGCTCTGGTAAATAGTTTCTGTGTACCCTGCTTTTATTTAAAGGTCAATATTCCTACTTGGACCAGAGGAAGGCTCTGCCGTCCTTCTGAACCTCACCTGGGGAAGACTCTGCCGTCCTCTGAACCTCACCTGGGGAAGGCTCTGCCGTCCTCTGAACCTCACCTGGGGAAGGCTTTGGCATTCCTATAGGTCTGAGACATTGGGGTCCTTGACATGGCCATGCTCATGTCAACAATACACATTCACTCAGGACTTCATCCAGTCCTACACAAAGTGAGTTCCAAGCCAGTCAAGACTACACAGTGAGACCCTGTCTCAAAAAGAAAGGGAAGAAAGATAGAAAGAAGAAAGAAAATAAAAAGGGAGGTAACATAACAACTGAAAATGGAATCACAAAATATTGATGATTTTGCAGGAAACTTTTAAATTCTGTTTTCAAATTCTGGTATCAAATCAAGATGCAAGGCTATGTAGTTTGCCCTGCTCACAGGATTGGGTTTAGCTAACATGTTAAACTGCAGAAAACTCTTCATTTGAGATAGCCACAATTTCAGTTTTACTTAGAATGCTTTTATGACTTAAAGCATTGTACTGATAAATTCGTTTCTATCCTGAAGACACATTTAATTGATTTAAATGAGTAATTCAATTGACTGAAAATGCTAAAACTAATAAGCCAGTTTTCATCATCAGGTTCTGGCACAATTTTCCCTCTTGCTACCCTAAACAGCTTGGTAACGTGTCAAGACGAGAAAGTCATTTGAGCAGTTGGCTTGGACTTAGCCAGCTTACTTCTAAAAGCAAATGCTGTCACCATAGTCAGCATCAGCACTTTCAGGAATCCCTACAACTGGTATTGATTTTGTCCCCTGATCATAAGAAATCTAGGCCTACTTTCTATTTGCATGGCATTATCTGTTTTTAATGGTTTTGAAATTTCTTGATGAAGTATGCAATGATACTACATTACACATGGATTTGGGTGACAATTACATTCTCTTCTATTAATTTTACAAGTCCATTCCATCAGTGAGGTATCTGGTATAATGATACCAGATGTGTGGACAATGGACAAATAAAATTGTTGTGGAATAATCTTTTTGTACACTGTGAAGATGTGTTGCTCTCATTGGTTTAATAAAGAGCTAACTGGCCAATAGCTAGGCAGGAAGAGGTTAGGCAGGACTTTCGGACAGGGAGAGAGCGCTGGGATGAAGAAGGGAGAGTCACCAGGAGATGCTGCCATACTGAGGAAAAGTACCAAGCCACATGGTAGAATGTAGATAAGAAATATGGGTTAATTTAATTTGTAAGAGCTAGTTAGTAACAAGCCTAAGCTATCAGACAGAAAATTCCACCTACAGAAAATCGCTTTAAATTTTACAGCTTTGTATAAATTGATTTAGTTGTGTCTTTTAATGGCATTAAAGAAATCTTGTTTGTTTGTTTGTTTTGTTTTTTAGACAAGGGCTTTGTCTTGGCTGTCCTAGAACTTGCTATGTAGACCAAACTGGCCTTAAACTCAGAGATCTGCCTGCCTTGGCTTCCCAAGTGCTGGGATTAAAGGTGTGTGCCACCATGTCCAGCTTAAAGAAGCTGTCTTAGTTAATTTTCTATTGCCATGAAGAGACACTATGACCAGAGCAAGTTATTAAAGAAAACATTTAACTGGGGGCTTGATTCCAGTTTCATAGGCTAGTCCATAAACATTGTGGTGGAGAGCATGGCAGCAGGAAGAGGCATGGTGCTGGAGAAGTAGCTGAGAGCTTACATAGTGATCTACAAGCAGCAGACACAGAGAGAGACTGGGCTCGATTTGGACTTTTGAAAGCTCAAGGCCCACTCCCAATGATAAACCTCATTCAAAAAAGCCACACTTCCCTCTAAAACAGTTCTACAAACTAGGGACCAAACATTCAAATATATGAGCCTGTGGGGGCTATTCTCATTCAAACTTGCACAGACGCCATTTTTGTTGTGTTTTGTTGGTTGTTGCTGTTGTTGTTGTTATTGTTGTTTTGTTTTCCAGACAGGGTTTCTCTGTGTAGCCTTAGCTGTCCTGGAACTCACTTTGTAGACCAGGCTGGCCTTGAACTCACAGAGATCCACCTGCCTCTGTCTCCTGAGTGCTGAGATTAAAGATATGTGCCACCATGAGTGGCAACAGAAGCCATTTTTAAATTGTTTATAATTTATTAATGGGGGGGGGGCAGACATGGGTGAGCCATGGCGTGTATCTGGAGTCAGAGGATTAACTTGTGAAAGTCCCTTGTCTTCTTCCATGGTGAGGATCTCAGGGATGGATCTCAGGTCATCAGGCTTGGCAGTAAGTGCCTCTACCCACTGAGCCATGCTGCCAGCCCAAACCAGACACTCACAAACGCAGCCCCACAAAGAACAGAAACGACACAGAACACACCCAGGAACAAAAAGGATGGGAACTAGAGAGCTGGCTCTGATCTCTTCTGAATGTCATGCCGTGCAGTGTGGGACTGTTACAAGTCCAGAACATTCCATGCACACAGCAGACACTTACTCAGCGCCTACTATGTACCCAGCACTGTGCTGGGACTGTGCTGAGTAAGACACGGTCTCAAAAGGAGCAGTATGTAAGTATTTGAAAAGTGCCTCAATTAGAGAAAATTTCTGGATTCTTGGTAGTTGAATCAGTCATCTGAATGAGTATATTTACTTATCAAAGGGGTGCCTTGATTCTCTGAGAAGCTGTGTGGCTTGGAATATTAACCACAAGTGGTTCGTGCCCAGGCCTCCCAGGACTGAGCAAAATTGGGTTCTTCATTAAAAACAAGTAACATTGTATACCTAACCCACAAAAAGTTGACCTACACAATGGCCCAGTCTGCACTACTTTCAGTTAATTTTAGTTGACCAAAAAATAATTTCAAATGTAGCTTAATTTTTATTTATAATATTTCTCCCTTCCCTTTCCTCCTTCTAAGCCCTCCCATATAACCCTCCCCACTCTCCTGCAAATTCATGGCCTCTTTTTCCACTAATTATTATTGCATATATATATATAACTAAATACACCCTGCTCAGTCCTTATAATGCTACCTGTATGTGTTTTCAGGGCTCACTGTTTGGCAACAAACAACCAATGGGTGTGCTGCTCTTCCCTGGGGAGGGCCACCTCTCCCACTCCCAGTTTTTCTCAGTTGTCTACAGTACTTTGTGCAGGGCTGAGGCCTCATGGGTTTTTCTCTGGCCAGTCTGCCATGTTCACTGATGTCACCTTGTTCAGCTCACATTGGGCAGTCATGTTGGAGAGACTTTGTGCGTGTAGCTTCTGATATTACTACAAGACATAATCTCACAGCAAACTTCCTGATCCTCTGGCTCTTACAGTCTTTCTGCCCCTTCTTCCTCAATGTTTTCTGAGCCTTAGTGTGGTGATGTTTTGTAGATGTGTCCACTGGGACTGGGCTCCACAGCTCTGCATGATTGGTTCTGATTCTCTGTTGTAAAGAGAAGTTTCCTTTATGGGTGGGTATTTTTAATAACATAAAATTCATTTGTCTGTCTCTCTTTGTGCTTGGGCCTTGCACAGCACATGTTCTACCACTGAGCTGTGCCCCCAACCCTATTAAAATAATTTCAAAGCTCAAAGGGGAAGCCATTTTTGTTTGTTTGTTTCTGTTATGAGACAAGGCCTCGTGGCTCCAAGGCTAGCTTTGAACTTAGTGCATACCTTCTATTCATAGGCAGCCAGTGTTGGACCACAGTCTGTAAGTCATTCAAATAAATGCCCTTTCTGTACATAGAGAGAGGTTCACTGTATAAATTCTGTTACTCTAGAGAACCCTGACTAAGACAACACCTAAGGATGACCCTGAACTCCTGATTCTCCTGCCCTGAGTGTTGAGTTTACAGGCATGTGCCATACCTGGGAAGAGGGAACCTCATTTGAGGAATTGCCTTCATGAGATTGGCCAGTGAGCATGTCTACGGAGCATTTTCTTGATTGTTCATTGATGGAGGAGGGCCTAGCCCACCACAAATGGTGCCACCCCTGGGCAAATGGTCCGGGAAGCAAATATGACCAGGAAGCAAGCCAGTAAACAGCGTTCCTCTTCAGTCTCTGCTTTAGCTCCTAACCTGTCTTTCCTTCATGATAGACTATAATATGTAAAATTAAATAAACCTTATCCTCCACAAGTTGCTTTTAGTCATGGTGTTTATCACAGCAACAGAAAGCAAACCAGGACAGAAATTGGTACCAGAGAGATGCATGTTTCAGTGAAGGGCCTCACCATGTGGCTTTTATCCCTTGGACTGTTTTGTGGAAGGAAGGTTGATTTTGGAACTTTGGGTAGAAAAATCCATTGAGTGTTCATTGCCTACTGAGCTGTTGTGGGAATTTGAGAGACATACAGAGGATAGAAGTCTGGGTTATGAAGTTTCAGAGAGAAGCAGTCTCAAGGCTCTTCATGTAATGTTTTAGATTAAGAATCTGGAAGAGAAATCTTCACTTTACTGGGACAGTAGATGCTGCTTAGCTGGGGCTGAAAAATTAACTGTGATTAATAAAAGACCAGTGTGGTGATATTGTGTTCCCCAAAATATTGTGCACCCTAATAAACTTATCTGGGGTCAGAGAACAGAACAGCCACTAGACAGACATAGAGGCCAGAAAATAGTGGCACTCACACCTTTAATTCTAGCATTCCAAAGGCAGAGATCTGTCTGGATCTCTGTGAGTTCAAAGCCGCACTGGAAACAGCCAGGTGTGGTAACAAGAGCCTTTAATCCCAGGAAGTGATGGCAGGAAGCAGAAAGGTATATAAGGCGTGAGGACCAGGAACTAGAGCTGGTGAAGCTTTTAGGCTTTGAGCAGCAGTTCAGCTGAGATCCATCCAGATGAAGACACAGAGACTTCCAGTCTGAGGAAACAGGATCAGCTGAGGAATTGGCAAGGTGAGGTGGCTGTGGCTTGCTCTGTCTCTCTGATCTTCCAGCATTCACCCCAATACCTGGCCCCAGGTTTGTTTTATTAATAAGACCTTTTAAGGTTCCTGCTACAGACCAGATCATTGATTTGAACTCTTCCTTCTCCTCCTCCTCCCCTTCCTCCTCTTCCTTTAATGTAAGCTGGCACAATGATAGTGCTAATTTAAGGATTGTGTTTAGTAAAGCAATTGTACCTGAAGATTTAGTTCAGGACTTGGCATATAATAGCTGCTCACTAAGTGCTAGCTACTTATCATTAAGTGCCAAAACAAGTAGTAGAGATAATAAATACTACAGGCATCTTTGAAGGTCACTTAAGCCAGTTACAGGAAGCCCAGGAACAGTTTGAACAGGCCAGGCCGTGGTGGCGCACGCCTTTAATCCCAGCACTCGGGAGGCAGAGGCAGGCGGATCTCTGTGAGTTCAAGGCCAGCCTGGTCTACAGATTGAGTCCCAGGACAGCTAGGGCTGTTACCCAGAGAAACCCTATCTCGAAAAAAAAAAGGGGGGCGGCGCGTTGAACAGGCCAACATCAAGAAGGAAAAAGAAAGCCCGGCGGTGGTGGCGCACACCTTTAATCCCACCATTTAGAAGACAGAGGCAGGTGGATCTCTGAGTTTGAGGCCAGCCTAGTCTACAAAGTGAAATATAGGACAGCCAGGGCTACATAGAGGAAACCCTGTCTCAAAAAACCAAACAATAAACAAACAACCGCCCCCCCACCCCACCCCCCCAAAAAAAATACAGGAAAAGAAAATTTTCCAAGTAAGAGTATCAAAACCTCTAAGTTAAAAGGTCATGCCAGGGGCTGGGAAGATGGTTCATTTGATAAAGTGCTTGTCATACAATCATGAGAACAGGAGTTCCATCCCTAGAGCCCATGTGAAACTGCCAGGCATGGTGGTATGGACTTGCAATCCCAGAGGAGGCGGAGACTGTCTTGTCACACAAGGTGGAGGTCCGCAAGATGGTTCAATCAGTGCTTGCCCACAAGCCTGCTGACCTGAACTCGAGCTCCAAAAACTATGTGTTGGAAGGAGAGAATCAAGTTCTCAAGTTGTCCTCTGACTTCCACACTTGGCGGCAGCATGCAAGCACCAGCCCTACATAATTAAATCAATAAATGTAAAACAATATGGTAGATGGCCCTTGAGGAACGGCACTCAAGGTTGACCTCTAGTCTTCACACTTACATGTACATGCTCTCCCTCCCACCTGCACACACACACACACACACACACACACACACACACACACTCATCCATCCACAAATAAAAGGTCATGCCCCAACAGTAGTTCATTTTCATTTCTGCTTTTTGTAAACCTCCAAATGCCTTTTAAAAGCATCATTATTTAACGTTTAATTTGCTCTCCTCATTTCAGCTTGCAGGAAACTTGAACTTGAGCAGCATGCTTTATTATGCATATGAGAGAAAACCATTTTGAGTCTGATTCCATGCTGTTTGTCTTTAAGGCTCCTCAATGGCTTCTCCAGCCCTCTAGATTCTTTTGTGTGTGTAGCTGCTATTTTGCATCTTAATTTCACCCTGCCTTTTTATTTATTTTCACTTATTACCAGAATGCTTTTTAAAATAAAATATTTTGTGTGTTTCCTATTCAGTATTTGAGGGCTGCTTATTATTGCAGTTCATTGTTTAGAAAAATGGACCACATGCTGTATTCATCCATTTCCACTCCATTCTCCAGGGGCTCGAAACCATTTCACATCATTAAGTGACTCTATCCCTTGGGAACCGAACCGCATGAATGGGAAGAAGGAGAAAGGGCATCCGTAGGTTGGAGTGGGGGAGGGAGGCAATGGTTACTAGAGCAATGGCCCCCTTGCCTGCAGGAGCCTCACGTCTCAGGCCTCCCTCAGACGTTCTCTCCCTTCTCTCTGCCCCTTCTGCCCTCCTAGGTACATGTGCCTTTGCATACGCATACATACACAACCAGTAAATCAGTGTGTTTTTTACATTTTAAATGAAATCAAATAAAATGATAGGGGCTGGAGAGATGGCTCAGTGATCAAGAGTGCTTGCTGTCCTTGCAGAGGACCACAGTTCAGTTCAATACATTTTAACAAAGAATAAATAAAAATGATAACTTATTGGAGAATACCAAAAAAGATGTATATATAGGTTACATGTAATATTTTATGAGGTTTTCTTTTTGTATTATGTTTGTTTGTTTGTTTGTTTTTGAGACAAGGTCTGAGTTGACCCAGGCTGGTCTGGAACTCTCTATGTATCACTATGTAGCTAAAGATGAACCTTGAATTCCTGGTCTTCCTGCCTCCACCTCCCAAGTGCTGGGATTACAGGCGCATGTCAGTAACATTGTTTTAAATGTGAAGACTGATGAAAATTCTGAGGTCTAACCCTACTTGCAAGCTGACAAGGCATCAGACCACCACAAATGCCTAAGTGCTAGCAGACAGAGGCTCCAAGTTCAGACTCAAATTTCTCTGGATGACAGGACGTGGCTGGTATGGATGCAGCACATTCAGTGTTTGTGACCGAGTCTCTGTCCCTCATTAACTAGGACTATTGCTGAGGCGTTGGTTTACAGCATTTCCAGTCCATTGGCCACTCCACCACATTCAGTTGCCAAAACCAGTCTTAGGCAAGAAGTGGATCGTGGTGGCGCATGCCTTTAATCCCAGCACTCGGGAGGCAGAGGCAGGTGGATCTCTGTGAATTCAAGGCCAGCCTGGGCTACAGAGCGAGACCCTGTCTCAAAACAAACAAAAGTGGACTTGGCTTTGGTTTCTGGCTTCCCCTTCTCCAAACTTCCCCAAGGAGAAAATGGATCTTCTTCTCCGGGAGAAAATGGATCCTCATCTCCTTGTGTCTTGCTCTTTTTTCTTTTTTTTTTAATTTTTATTTATTCCTGTGCTGGCTAGAGCTGTGTCACTGTGACTCAAGCTAGAGTTATCTGAGAGGAGGGTTCCAGGCCCCCAGACACAGATGATGGGTAGTGCCTGCACTACAATGGTGAAAGTCCCATTCAGCACAAAGAACCACCAGCAAAACGAGAACAAAGACCTTCCACCAAAGTCCGTAGTTCTGGGAAAACCCCTAAATGTACTAACCTTGCTTTTTGGCTTCTGCAGTTCCGCTTCTGGCTAACAGTTCTTGTTCACTGAAGTATGTCAACCCAGGATGTGGTTTTTGTGCTTAAAAGCTCACCCTGAGAAAGGCTCGGGGCTGCACTGGGATTCCAAATACCTAGAATAGTTGCCGACCAGCTAATAAAGACTTTCTGTTGGCTTGAACCCGTGTCTGAGCAGTCTTCTCTGGTAGATACCAACAGGGGAACTAGCAATTGAGAAAATGGCCGGGCTGTAGGCAAGGCTGTGAGGTGTTCTCTTAATTAATGAGTGATATGGGAGGGCCCAGCACATTGTGGGTGGTTGCTACCCCTAGCCAGATGGTCCTGAGGTATATAAGAGAATGAACTCAGCAAGCCAGGAGAGGCAAGCCAGTGAGCACCATGTCTCCATGGTCTCTGCTTTAGGGCCTGCCTCTAGGTTCCTACCTAGACTTCTTGCTCCGATTTTCCTTCATGATAAACTGTGGTCCTGACATGTAAGCTAAAACAAACCCTTTCCTTGCCAAGCTGCTTTTGGTCACGGTGTTTTATAACAGCCATAGAAACACTAACTAAAACCAGTCCCACTGCAGCCAGCCCTTGGAAACGCTTCATTTGCACTAGGGGTGCACAAGTGGCTGTGTTAACATTGCTCCTGCGATTAGTAAGCACCAAGCAATTTATCTGAGAAGACTTCCCATTCCAGATAACACACAGAAGCGATGATGGCCTAGGAGTTAAATACCCACTTCACCCAGGCTAGGATTTGTGGGGTGACTCTCAGGCAGCCCAGGAAAGTCAACTGCCCTGCTCTGCTAAGCACAGCCTCCAAGACATTGGAAAGAACACAGTGACTGAGTCATAGCTTTGGTCGCTCTGACTCAGCTCTGTACCCAATTCTTTGATCTTAGTTATTTTGTGTGTGTGCGTGCAGGTGTGTGCATATGTGTGTGTGGTGTATGCATATGTGGGATGTGCAGGCCAGAGGTCCATATCAGGTTTGCCTCAACTGGTCTCCACCTTATGTTCTGGAGACAACTCTCTCACTGACCTTGGAGCTCTTAGTTTTGACTAGACTGGCTGTCCAGCAAGTGTCCCCAGAGGCACCAGTCTCCATTCCCCAGAGCTGGGATTGCAGAGGTAGGCCGCCACCCCAGGCTTTTACGTGGGTTCTGGAGATCTGAACTCAGGTGCTCATGCTTACAGAGCAGGTGCTTTACCACTGAACCAGTGCTTCTCAACCTCCTAGTGCTGCGGCCCTTTAACACAGCTCCTCATGGTGGGGGGAACCCAACCACGGAATTCTTTTCACTGCTACTTCCTAACTGGAATTTTGCTACTGTTATGAATCGGAATGTAAACATCTGATATGCGACCCCTGTGAAGGGTCACTTGGCCCCCAGGTTGTGAAGCCCTGCACTGAGCCATCTCCCCAGCCTCACTTTGCTCTCTTGCTAACATGTACAGGGGTCCCAGCAGACTTCCTGCATTTGGACAGTGCCCTTCTTCTCCTTAAAGGATCGATCCCTGGGTACAAGCAAACTTTCCTTGTTCTAGACAGATGGGTACCAGCATGACCAAAGTAACTTCATCCCAGCACATTCTAGACAGAGGCCCCACCCGCTTCTCTCATGATTCCCAGACAACAGCTCAGCTCCAGCAAGCATCAGCCTGGACTTGGGAGGAGCTAGACCTCAAGTCCTTGAAACAGTCAGGCCAAAGGACAACCTCAGATGGAATTTTTCCTCAGGTGCTATCCTTTCTGTTTTGGGACAAGGTCTCTCACTGGCCTGGGGCTCACCTCACTAAGCTAGCCCTGCTGGCTGTGGTGCCCGGGGATCTGCCTGTCTGCACATCCCCAGCACTGCAATTAGAAACACCACTTGTAGATTTTTTTCTATTGAATTCTGTTCCTAATGCATGCATGGTCAACATTTTACCAACCGAACTGTGCCCTCGTCCTCTGGCTGATTTCATTTATCCCACCTCTCTTGGATCCAGGCTAAGTCATTTCCTTTCCCTAGTGACTTTTGCATCTATAATTATTTAGGACTCTTAGGACCTTCCAGTTACTGTTGTTAGTGTAGCACATGACTGTTGGTGGGTTTGCTTTTCAAACAGTTTCTCACTATACATAGCTGACCCCGGCTGACCCTGAACTCACAGACACCCACCTGCCTGTGTCTCCTGAGTACTGAAATCAAGAGTGTGTGCCACCATGTCTGGCCCTAGACTGACACGAAAATATATGATAGATTAAAAAATCCTGGTTTTATAAAATTTATCTCTGGTCAATTTGCATTAGTTATCTCAGGACATTTCTAATTGTCTTTTCTAAACCGCCAGAGGCCAAGGCGTCTATCTGTCTTTGTATACATGTCACTCTGCTCTGAATTAATAAGTGTTCAATTAGCATTCTTTGGGTAAAACTCACATTTTTCAGATAAGATTTAGAGAGGTTGAAAAGGTTGCTGGAGAATAACGATGTTGATTTCTAGTAAAACGAGCCAAAAACAAAGTGTGCAGTGGGGCCGGGGCTGTAGCTCAGTCAATAAGGCTTACTTCACATGCATGACACCCTCCTCGGTACTACAGAAGGCCCAGATGTTGGGGAATACACCTGGAATCAGGGTCCACGGGAGATGGAAGCAGAGGACTGAGGAGCTCAAGGTCATCTTAGGGACATAGGGAGGAGAAGGCCAGCCTGGGATACATGTACCCCTGTCTCAAAACAGCATCAAAACCCTGTGTGGTGAATATTTCAAACAGAGAAGGCTTTTATGCAGGAACAGAGAAAAGTATTAAGGTTAGGGGAGCAAAGGGGCTGCTGGGCCCCAGACCCAAGGAACAGCTGCTCTCCTTGGAGAAGGTGAACTGTGTAAGGTACTGCTATGCAGGGCCTGAAGGGTACAAGCCCACACTCCACTACAGACATCTTCTGACCAGGGCTGTCACTGCTACCCTCAAAGGATCTCCCCTTCTTACTGTCCTCTATTTTGACCTGACAATATCCTATCCAAATCCAGCTGGCAAGGCCACATTGGAAAGAGTTTGTAGGCTTCCGGCCGGCCCCATGGTACCTGAAGCTGAAGTTCAGCACACATCTACCAGTCTGGATGAGAGAGACGGTGCTGAGCCCATGAGTCCCTGGAGTGCGCAGGAAGGGAACTGTAGCTGTTGTCAGTCCCACAGAGGAGCAGAGGCAGGTAGAGCGGACCTCCCTCATCCAGTCAGCAGGAGGCTGCCCTTGCACTTCTGAGAGTCCTGGGTTCAACTGCACATCCTCACTTTGGGAGGACAGACAGAATCCTGAAACATGTCCTCTGACTGCCACATGTGTGATGTGGCATGCAGGGACACACACCAAGATGAATAAATGTAGAGCACGAGAAAAGGGGTGAACGGGAGCACGGCAGGTGTAGCAACCCCGAATCCACTGAGAGTATTCAGTTTATGCCATTCAGGAAGCACCAGGGTGCCCCATCCACCCAAGTCCCAGCACTTGGGAGACAGAGGCTGGGGATTGGGAGTTTAAGGTCATCTTTAGCACCATGTGATAAATAGTGAGTAGTTCCAGGCCAGCCTGGGTTATATGACACCTCTGCCTCAAAACTTACCAAAAGGGGGGGGCGGGGGAGTGAAAGAAAAAAATAAGAAGAAAAGCATTTAGGAATTTGGATCATAGCAATAATCCTTAGCTTGGCCACATTTCTCTATCTTGGATATTGGGAAAGTTGGCATTCATGGAGTGTATCTGGGCTGTGGAGAAAGCCAGGTCTGTGAGAAGGCACAGATTTATTGCCCAGAATTATGCAGTCAAGTTATCTATACACAGCTTATCTCATACAGCTCTGAGTGTTTTTCTTGACACTGCCCAGATGGAGTTTTGTGGAAGCCATTCTGTCCTTCTATGGCTACGGTAGGGAATGCATAGCTACGTGTGGATCCCCAGGTGGGTTTGTTCAGTTTTCTGTGGTGATAAAATACCCAAACAGAAGCACTTTAGAAAGGAATAGTTGATTTGGCTCCAACTCTAGGTTCCAGCCCATCATCATCGTGATGCGGGGATGGATTGGGAAGTCAAGGGGCAGGAACTTGAAGCAGCTTATCACATCCATAGCCAAGAGATTAAGGATTAATGCATACATGCTAGTGCTCAGCTGCCTTTCTCCACTCAGCCTCGGCTCTCATGTCCAGGGAAAGGTCCCCACAGTGGGAAGGTCTTTCCACCACAATCCAAACAAATTGCTCAGAGGCATGCCCACAAGCTAGCCTAATCTAGGAGCTGTCCCACTTGGCTCCTGTCCTAGGTGATTCTACACTACACAAAGTCCACAATCCAACTGATCATCACACCTGCTAGTGTGAGCAGAGACAGCTACCCCTTTTTGTGTCTGCCTGCTTCCCAGCCTAGGCCACAGGCTATCAAGTCAAAATAATCTAGCGGCTAGAGACTGTAGAACTATGGGACCAACACAGCCCACATAAACAGTCCAAAATGGTTCCTGTCTGTCATCCCAACATTAAGGAGGTGAAGACAGGAACCTTCTGTTCAGATTCATCCTCAGCTGTATAGGGAGTTCAAAACCAGCCTGGTATACATTGAGATCCCTTTAAAAGGGGGGTGGAGGATAAATTTGGGGGTGGTCCTTCATTTGGGGGTTGTACCTCCAGAAGGTACTATGCATACAGAGAGAGCGCGAGCGAGCGCACTGGGAATCAAAGGCATGTACCACCCTCCTGGAACTATCTGTATTTTCAGAACTTGTTGTAGAGTCTGGTGTGAATGAAGGGCCGTTATTGGGAAATTTGGTGGTCCCGCATTATAAGAGAAGAGGTTTCTACTAAATGCCTCACTATGGCCTGCGCCCTGAACATAGTTGCTTCCTTCAAACAAAGATGTTCAAAAAACTGAGTGATGCTACTGTAGCAAAACACCTTCTGTTGTGTTCACTTAAGAGGCATTCTTCTAAATGCTTGCAGCTATAAAAATGGAAAATAGGCATCTATTGATATTGAATACATCTCAGCACTAAATACTAGTATCTATGGATGTGTGAACTATTTAAAAAGCCTATCCAATTTATTAACTGATGGATAATAAGTAAAGGTTTAATAATTGATTTTTGCTGCCAGGTGTGGTGGCCCATGTCTTTAATTCCAGCACTTGGGAGGCAGAGGCAGGTAGATCTCCGAGTCCAAGGCCACCCTGGTCTTCAAAGCAAGGTCCAGGACAGCCAGGGCTACACAGAGGAACCCTGTCTCAAAAAAGGGGAGGGGCTGGAGAGATGGCTCAGTAGGTTAAGAACTACTAGCTGTTCTTCAGAGGACCCAGGTTGAATTCCCAGTACCCCTACATGGCAGCTCACAAATTTTGTAACTCTAGTTCCAGAGGATCCGACACCCTCACATAGACATACATTTAGGCAAAACACCAATGCACATTAAAATAAAAAATAAAGAAAAATAAATCACTAAGAAACAAAATGGTAATGATAATGATAGAGTTTTAAAACCTGTAATTTATGTTGTTTTGATCACTGGGCACAACTCATTATTATAATGAATAATGAACAAGAATGTGAATGACTCCCAAACAGCTGCACTGTGAAAGACTTCCCATAGCCACATAAATGGAGCCCTTTTCCCCTAACCTTCCTCAGCCTATGTCACTCTAGTCCTTCCCCAAGCCCCCAAGGCCACATGCAGTGAGGGCAGCTAGAAGTTTAAGGACTACATTGGAAAGAAACATCTAACCAAGGAGGCTATATCTGCTGCATGCCAACTTAGAAACCCTCAACTACAATACACAAAAATCCCTGGTACAAAACCCAATAAATATCCCTTAGCATGAATAGTTGAGATGAAATAAATCCAGAGCAGTTAGGACAAATGGAAGTTGAAATCAAAAGGGGCAAGCTTACAAATGAAGTGTGGCTCAGTTGGTAGAAGGCTTGCCTTAGCAGGAAGAATGCCCTTGGCTGAGCTCCGGGAATCCAATTGATGAGAGAGAGGAGAGATTCTGCAGGCGGGGACGTCGAGATCATGATGGGAGGACATGCAGAGATGACCGGCCACACTAGTGGAAGCCCATGAATGTAGACTAGTGGCTGTGGAGCCCCCATGGGACTGGACTAGGCCCTCTGGATACGGAAGACAGTTGGTTGGCTCGAACTGTTTGGGGGGGGCACCCAGGCAGGGGGATCGGGATCTGTCCCTGGTCTATGAGCAGGCTTCTGGGAATCCAGTGCCTGTGGTGTGACGCCTTGCACAGCCTTGGTGCAGTGGGAAGGGGCTTGGACCTGCCTAGGCTCAGTGTGCTGGGCTCTGCTGACTCCCCATGGGAGACTTCGATTTGGGGGATGTGGGAATGTGGGGTGGCTTGGGAAAGAGGGCTGGGGCTGGGAGGAGGGAGGAGGTGGGAATCTGTGGGTGATATGTAGGGTGAGTAGAAAATTTCTTAATAAAGAAAAATGAAAGAAAAAAATAATGCCCTTGGTTGGACCTCCAGCAGCTCATAAAACTGGGAGCAGTGGTGCATGCTTGAAATCCTAGCATTGGAAAAGTGGAGGCAGGAGGATCAGAAGTTCAAGGTCATATTCAGCTGTATTGTGAGTTGAAGCCAGCTTAGGCTATATCAGACTTATCAAAAGATAGGTAGGTAGTTAGGTAGTAGGTAGGTAGTTAGGTAGTTAGGTAGGTAGGTAGGTAGGTGGATAGATAGATAGATAGATAGATAGATAGATAGATAGATAGATAGTGATAAGCTTATATGCATCAGTGTTTAGTGCTGTATTTCTGGATCATGGTTTCAGAGAGA